>NC_092559.1:35201509-35425408 GCF_037038585.1 Patagioenas fasciata
TGTTCAAAGGCTTGTCGTTGTTCAGGGCCCCACTCAAATTGGTTCTTTTTACAAGTCACTCGATAGAGAGGGCTCACAATGTGGCTTTAGTCAGGAATATGCATTCTCCAAAAACCTACAACGCCCAAGAAAGTCTGTGTCTCCTTTTTATTAGTAAGTGGAGACATTGCTGCAATTTTGTTGATCACATCCATTGGGATCTGACGACGGCCATCTTGCCATTTTATTCCTAAAAACTGGATCTCTCGTGCAGGTCCCTTGACCTTGCTCCGTTTTATGGCAAAACCAGCATCCAAAAGAATATGAATTATTCTCTCACCTTTCTCGAAGACTTCTTTCGCTGTGTCGCCCCATACGATGATGTCATCAATATATTGCAAGTGTTCTGGAGCTTCACCTTGCTCCAGCGTGGTCTGGATCAGTCCATGGCAGATGGTAGGACTGTGTTTCCACCCCTGGTGCAAGCGATTCCATGTATACTGGATGCCCCTCCAAGTGAAAGCAAACTGCGGCCTGCACTCTGCTGCTACAGGAATAGAGAAAAATGCATTAGCAATGTCAATTGTAGCATACCACTTGGCTGCCTTTGACTCCAGTTCAAATTGCAGTTCTAGCATGTCAGGCACAGCAGCACTCAGTGGTGGTGTAACTTCATTCAGGTCACGACAGTCTACAGTTAGTCTCCACTCGTCACTAGACTTACGCACTGGCCAGATTGGGCTGTTAAAAGGTGAGCGAGTCTTACTGATCACACCCTGGCTTTCCAATTGACGGATCAGCTACTGGATAGGAGTCAAAGAGTCTCGATTGGTGCGATATTGTCGGCGATGCACCGTTGTGGTAGCAATTGGCACCTGCTGATCGTCAACCCTCAGCAGTCCTACAACAGAAGGGTCATCTGAAAGACCAGGCAAATCAGACAGCTGTTCAATTTTCTCAGTGTCCACAGCTGCTATACCAAATGCCCACCTATACCCTTTTGGGTCCTTAAAATACCCTCTCCTGAGGTAGTCTATACCAAGGATGCACGGAGCATCTGGACCAGTCACAATGGGATGCTTTTGCCAGTTTTTTCCAGTTAGGCTCATTTCAGCCTCTACAACAGTCAGCTCCCGGGATCCCCCAGTCACTCCAACAATATTGATGGATTGCGTTCCTTTATAATTAGAAGGAATTATTGTGCACTGAGCACCAGTGTCCACTAAAGCTTTGTACTCCTGGGGTTGTGTTGTACCAGGCCATAGTATTTGTACAGTCCAATAAACTCTGTTATCCCTTTCCTCCACCTGGCTGGAGGCAGGACACCTCTAATTCCTGTTTTGCACAGTCTCTGGGTGTGAATTAGAGGTTCCTTCAAGAGCATCAGAATCTCTTCTGCTCCTTTTGTAAACTGGAGCAGCCACCTTCCAGGACAGCCTGACAACATTTACACATCACACATCCTTGGGGCCGGTGTTCCGGCCCAAGATACCATTCTCATGAGCCTGGACTATCACTCCTTATAATAATGAAAAACATACTTCTGTATAACCTTACCAAGGTCCTTTATATTTTGACTAATTGCTGTGATTTAATCATGTTAGTATTATTTCTTCTTTGACCATCTCGATGGTCATGTTAGTATTTATCTTCCTTTATCATCCAAGTGGTTGGAACCTCACATCCTGCTGTTCCCACTGTATGGTTTGGAAGGGACCTTAAAGATCATCTAGTTCCAACCACCCTGCCATGGGCAAGAACACCTTCCACTAGATCAGGATGCTCAAAGCCCCAGACAACCTGCCCTTGAACACTTCCAGGGATGGGGCATCTGGAACTTCTCTGGACAACCTGTTCCAGTGCCTCATCGCTCTCATGGTGAAGAATTTCTTCCTTATAGTTAATCTAAATCTACCCTCTTTCAGTTTAAAGCCATTACCCCTTTTTCCTATCACTACATGCCCTTGTAGAAAGTCCCTCTCTAGCTTTCTTGTAGGCCCCCTTTAGGTACTGGAAAGCTGCTATAAGGTCTCCCCGGAGCCTTCTCTTCTCCAGGCTGAACAACCTCAACTCTCTCAGTCTTTCTTCATAGGAGAGGTGCTCCAGCCCTCTGATCATCTTCGTGGACCTCCTCTGGACTTGCTCCAAGAGGTCTATGTCCCTCTTATGTTGGGGGTCCCAGAGCTGAATGCTGAACTCCAGGTGGAGTCTCACAAGAGCAGAGGGGGAGAATCACCTCCCTCAACCTACCGCCTAGCCTCCTTGCCATTCTTGCACAATTTCCATACATTCCACCCCCTTGCTCAGGGGACAGCTTCTGCTAGGACCAGCAAAGCCAGAGTTGTTCATTTGGGTTTGTGAGGTGTAGCACAGAGCAATTTACAGGGGCATACAATAAACACATATAGAAAAAGAAAAAAACATATTTCTACAATAATGTTTTAAATTAGGTGTCCCATTCACTTTGTCAAGGAATTAGTCATTCAGCCAGGCATTATCAGTAGATTGTTTCACTTGCTGCATTAATCCCAAAGATGTGAGATGTCTTCTTCCATGTTGACTAGTTCATCATTATGTTGAAGCACCACATGCCTTCAAAATAAGCAGCATTTGCAGCCACTACCTACTTAGAGGAAACCACAAGAAGAAACATTAATGTTAAAATCCCTTAGCATGGCACAATTCTGTAATACAGCTACAAGGGTTGTCATGCTAGTGAAACACATTGTTAAGAGATCTGCAACCGTTAATTTCTCCTAAATATTAAAGGTAAATGATTAGGCTACAGTAGAGGCTGAACAGATCTAAGTTTACCAGGATAAATCTAAGTTAATCAATAGGAGTGTTGTCACCTTCCAGTAATACATATGCTGTTGCTCCAGCTCCTTTAGTTTAACAACCTGGGTTTAACAACCTGGTGTGGGGTAATTGCCCATGCAGACTGAAAAGTCGTGGCCTGCACGTTTTCAGATTGGACTTCACTTTGATATTGGGTCTGTGACACCAAGAACATTGTTCCAATGCTGTCTCCTCTAGATAAAACACGTGTTCACTGAAGATACCTGAAATACAAGAACTCGAGAATCTGATATTAGCAGAGGATGTAACATAAGAAGAGAAGTCAACGTGCAAAACCATACAGTATTCTCTGGAATTATATAAATTTTTGCATCTAGATCAATAGGTTGCAGTCCCACTTCACAATCCATTGATGTGAATAATTCCATTTTCTCTGTAGTTAGCCCTGACACTGTGTCCACAGAAGTGTATACATATTGCCACCCCCTAGAGGGGAGTAGGGGGCTGATATAATCGACCTGACAGGTATTCAAGGCCCATTGACCACGTTTTATCTTTCCCCATGGCCTATATAATGCCCTTAAATTAACTTTGTACAAGTGGCACAATGATGTGAGCATGTTTTACAAGTATATAATAGCAAAGCGGGTTGATTATGAGCAATGTCCCATGCCTGTGCAGCATAAGCTGATCCATGTCCACAAGCTATATGCATACTTAGAGCTTGAGCATGAAGTTCAGCAGAGGTCATATTATCTGCTTCCTTACTGTTTTGCGGCTCAAGTGAATCAACTTTATTGTGCTCTTCTATTAATCCTTCACAAGGGGAATCCTCCTCCACAGATGATTTAGGGATAAAAGTTCTCCAATGCCCTAAAAATCCTAAAAAGGCATGTAATTGTTTTACTGCAGCTGGTACAGAAAACTGCTGGACTGTGTGATATACCTTATCTGGTATTTCTCGAAGCTGCCTATGCCAAACTATTTCTAAAAATAGTACAGTAGCACTAGGGTCCTGTGTTTTAGTCAGATTAATTGCCCAGCCTTGGTCCTGTAAATACACCTTCAAAAATTCAGCAGCTGCTTCAGTTTCTTGTTGTGACACTGCCATAATCAACAGATCATCAATATAATGGCAATCAGTAATGGTACCCAACCATAATGCTATATTAGCTACTATGATTTGATGGCAAACGGAGGGACTGTATTTGTATCTCTGAGACAACACTCGGCAAGTGTATTGCTTTTGTTGCCAGGTAAAGGCAAACTGGTCTTGCATTGAGGTGACAGGCGGGGTGGGGGGTGGGTGCAGTGTTGGCAGTGGGACTAGGGCTGGTTGATTTTTTTGCATAAACATTAACTTTTGCAAGCGGCAAAACATTTCTGATGGTGTGATCCCACCTATTTCTAATCATGGGATACCAGCTTGTACAAAATCA
This sequence comes from Patagioenas fasciata, assembly GCF_037038585.1. NCBI lineage: Eukaryota > Metazoa > Chordata > Aves > Columbiformes > Columbidae > Patagioenas > Patagioenas fasciata. Next base: position 35,205,727 of record NC_092559.1, read on the forward strand.
TTCCATATTTGTGTCCGCCTCACCCGTGCTGTAACTCCTTTCAGTTTTGCTGGCTTTCCTTTATTCACCACCCAAACAGAGGGTCCTGAAATTACAGCCCCAATTCCCCTCAAGGCATTTACTAGAGTGCCTGCATTGCCCGTAGCATTTGTCACTGTTGGCAGAATCACGGGTATTAGTGAGGCAGGCGGTCCTCTAAGAAGTTGCATTTTAATACTTCTTGTCACTGCTACCCTGTCCAGATCGGATCCCATAATCAATGCAGATGCCACCCCCATCCACCACACTAAATTAATACCATCCTCCATTGTGCACCAGTTTCCACAGGACAACACACATTCAACAGGTTCAACATATGCTGTTAAAACTGCAGCACACAAACACTGACATAGCGTAGGTGCAATAATATCTTGCCCGTCAGGACCTCTGACATTTTGCAGTTGAGCATATCCTCGTATCAGATCATCATTGGCTATAGGGCTTAATAAAACTTTTTCATCTGCTAATAAATGGATAGACGCATCTCCACTCTCCCAAGCTGGCAAAATCCGTGCCAGTATTCCTTCCCCACTCTTCTGCTTCTCGGAGAGTGAGTACACGTGATCTGCCCCTCCTCATCTGCTTGTTCCCGCTGCCACATCATTTGTATGGGGGGCTGTGCTCCCACCACCTCCCTGCCATTTAAGTCAGGATCAAATTAAAACTCAATATTGGAGACTGAGGATTCACTCCAAATATTTCCATCCCATTCCTCGGGATTCCAAGATCATTTTGTGGTGAGAGATGGACAGATCTTGACAAAGCCACTCAGAGACTGAAAGGGCCTGTAAAAGCCCGAAAAAATCTGATGGGGATTTACAGAGCCCAGCAGAGCCCGAAAGAGCCTGACAAAGCCCAACAGAGCCTGACAAAGCCCAACAGAGCCTGACAGATAGCAACAGAGACCGACAGAGCCCCAAAGGGGCTTACAGAGCCTCACAGGTCCTGACAGAAGCCTTCAAAGCCCGACAGAGACCGACAAAGCCCAACATGGATCAAAAAAGCCCAACAAAGCCTGATGTAGCCTGACAGATAATGACAGAGCCCAACAAAGCCAGAGAAAACCCAAAAGATCCCAACAAATTCTGAAAGAACTCGACAGGGCCTGAGAGAGCATGACAGGGCCCAACAAAGACCAACAGAGCTTATAGGGCCTGACAGATCCTGACAGACCCCGACAGACCCTGACATAGCCTACCAGAAACTTACAGAGTGTGCAAGAGCCACACAGAGCCCAAATAAACACGAAACGGAACTTGAAAGAGCCAAACAGAGCCTGACAGGAATTGACAGATCCCAACTAAGCCCTACAGTGCCCGACAGAGGTCAAAAGAACCAACAGAGACAGATAAAGCATAACAGACCAGGAAAGAGCATGACAGGACCTGACAGATCCTGACAGAAACCGACAGAGTCCAACAGAACTCGACAAAGCTTGACAGAGCCCTCCAGGACCTGACAGACAAAGACAGGGCCTGCCAGAGCCCAACAAAGCTCAACAGGGTTTGACAAATCCTGACAGCACCTGATAGATAACGATAGAGCCCGGCAGGACCTGACAGAGGCTGACGAAGTGCAAGAGAGATTAAAGAGCTCAACAAAGCATTACAGAGCCCCACTGAACCTAACACATCTTGACAGAGCATTACAGATCCCGACAGAATCTGACAGAGACCAACAGGGCCCAACAAAGCTTGAAAGAGCCCAAAACCACCCAATGTAGTCTGACAGAGATCAAGAATACCTAACAGTGCCTGACAAATCCCGACAGAGTCCTAGAAATCCTGACATGGCCTGACAGAGCCTGAATAAGAGCTAAAAAGCCTAACAAAGCCTAACAGACCCCGACAGGGATTGAAAGAGCCTGACAAAGCCCTACAGAACCCCACAGAGTCTGACAAGGCCTGACAGGGCTCTACAGAGTCTGAAAGTGCCTGATCAAGCAAAAAAAGCCCAAAAAAGCTTGACAGAGCCTGACAGAGCTTGACAGAGCCCAAGAGAGACCGACAGATCTCGACAAAGTCACACAGAGACCGACAGGGCCTGAAAGAGCCTGACAAAACCTGAGAGGGATTGACAGAGCCCTATAGACCCTGACATCGCTTGACAGAAACTGAAAAAAACAAACAAAACCTGATAGACCCTAACAGAACCTGACAGAGCCTGACAGAGCATGCCAGGGCCTAACAAAGCCTGAGAGAGCCTGACAGGACCTGACAGAGCACGACAGGGCACAACAAAGTATTACTCTTTGGGGCCTGCTAGGGTTCTATCAGGTTCTGTCGAGATCTGTAAGGCTCTGTCAAGCTGTGTCAAGCCCTGTCATGCTCTGCAATGCTTTGCTGAGCTCTTTCAGACTCTGTCATGCTTTATCAGTCTCTGTCAGGCCCTACCGGGATCAAAAAAGCCCAACAAACCTTAATACTGCACAACAACACTTGACACGTCCTGATAGAGCCCAAATAAACCTGACAGAGCCCGAGTAGGACCCACAGAGTCAGACAGAAGCCAACAAAGACTGATAGAGACCATCACAGCTCGAAAATTACCTAGAGATCCTCACGTAGATAGACGGAGCCTGTCATGGCCTAAAAGACCTGGACAGAGCTTGACAAGGCCTGACAGAGCCAGACAGGGTATGACACAGATTAACAGTGCCCCACCTGTCCCAAAAAACACTGACAAAGCCTGATAAGGCCTGACAGATCACTACAGAGCCCAAAAAATCCTGGGAAATCCCAACAGATCCTGAGAGATCCTGACAGAACCTGACAGGACCTGACAGAGGATGACAGAGCCCAAAAAAGCTAGACAGATCCTGACAGAACCCGACAGGGCCTGACACATTCTGACAGAACCTGACAGAGCCCTCCAGGGACTTACAGAGCCCGCAAGAGACTGATAGAGCCCGACAAAACCTGACAGAGCCCGACAGGGCCTGACAGATCCTGACCAAACCCCACAGAGCCCGCCAAGCACTGAAAGATCCTGCAAGAGACTGACAGGGCCTGACAAAACCTGACAGAGCCCATCAGAGCTTGATAAAGCTAGACACAGCCCACCAGGGCGTGACAGAGTCCAAAACAGCTCAACAGGGTTCGACAAATCCTAACAGCGCCTGATAGCGAATGATAGAGCCCGTCAGGACCTGAGAGAGGCTAAAAAAGTGTGACAGAGACTAAAGAACTCAACAAAGCATTGCTACAGAGCCTGATAGGTCCTGACACAGCTTGACAGATCCTTACAGATGTAGACAGAGCCCGACAGGGCCAGACAGAGCTTGAAAGAGCCCAACAGAACCTGACAGGAACTGACATAGTCCAACGAAGCCTGACAGTGCACAACAAACTCGACAAGGCCCAATAGAGTCAGATAAAGCGTGACAGAGCCTGAAATAGCTTGACAGGGCATGAAAGAGTTTACCAGAAACTGAGAGTGACCGCCAGGGCATGATAGAGCCTGAATGAGCCAGACAGACTTCGACAAATCTTTACAGGGCCAAACAGAAACTGAGAAAGCCTGACAGAGCTTAAAAAAGTCTTACAGGGCCCAAGAAAGCTTGACAGAGCACAACGGGACCTGACAGAGACCGACAGTAGTCAACAGGACCTTATAAATCCAGACAACACCTGACAGCGAACTATAGAGTCCAGCAGGACCTGACAGGCTGAGAAAGAGTGACAGAGACTGAAATAGCTCAACAAAGCATTACAGAGCACGACAGGGCCTGACACAGCTTGACAGAGCTTTACAAATCCCAACAGAATCTGATAGAGCCTGACAGGGCCCAACAAAGCTTGAAAGTACCCAACAGCACCCAATAGAGCCTGACAGAGCTCGACAATACCCAATAGAGCCTGACAAAACACAACAGAGCCCTACAAATCTTGAAATGTCCTCACAGAGCTTGATAGACCTTGAGGAAGACTAACAGAGCCCAACAAAGCCTGAATAAGAGCAGGAAAGCCCGACAGTGCCTGAAAAAGCCTGATAGAGCTGGACAGGGTTTGAAATACCTGACAAAACCGACAGAACCCAACAGGGCCTGACAGAACATGACAGGTCTTTACAGAGCCTGAAAAAGACTGGTAGGGCAGAAAGAGCCCAAAAAAACTTGACAGAGACATACAGAGCCTGACAGAGCCTGACAGAGTCCGACGTTTCTTGACAAAGGCACACAGAGACCGACAGGGCCTGGAAGAGCCTGACAAAACCTGACAGGGATTGACAGAGACCTACAGAGCCAAACAGAGCCTGACAAAGCCAAGCAGAGCCTGACAGATTGTGACAGAGACCAACTTAACCCAAAAGGGGCTTACAGAGTCCCACATGTCCTGACAGATGTCGTCAAAGCCTGACAGAGACTGACAAAGCCCGTCAGGGATCAAAAAAGCCCAACAAAGATCAGCATTGCCCAACAACGCTTGATGGGGCCTGACAGAGCCCAAAAAACCTGGCAGAGCCTGAACATGCCTCACAGACTTAGACAGAAGCTGACAAAGCCTGATAAAACAAATCACAGCCCAAAAATGCTCTGAAAAACACGACATAGATACATAGAGCCCGTGATGGCCTAAAAGACCTGGACAGAGCTTGACAAAGCCTGACAGAGCCTGATAGGGTATGACACAGATTAACAGTGCCCTATATACCCCAAAATAGCCCGACATAGGCTGATATGGCACGAGAGATCACAACAGAGCCTGACAACGCTGCAGAAAGCCCAACAGAACCCGACAGATCCTGACAGATCCTGACATTGCTTGACAGAGCACAACAGGGCCTAACAAAGCTCTACAGATCGTGAAAGAACATGATAGGGCCTGACAAAGTATGACAGAGTCCTACAGATCCTGACAGATCCGGACAGAACCCGACAGGGCCTGACAGAGCATGACTAGGTGCTTTTTGGCTCTTTCAAGCTTTGTTGGGTTCTCTCGGGCTCTGTCAGGTTCTGTCGCAATCTGTAAGGTTCTGTCAAGATGTGCTAGGCTCTGTCTGGCTCTTTTAAGTTCTGTTTAGCCCTGTTGGGCTCTGTCGCGATCTGTAAGGCTCTGTCAAGCTGTTTCAGGCCCTGTCACACTCTGTAATGCTTTCTTCAGCTCTTCTAGTTCGTGTCGCACTTTGTCAGCCTCTGTCATGTCTTGCTGGGCTCTATAGTTCACTATCAGGTGCTAAGAGGATTTGTCGAACCCTGTTGAGCTGTGTTGGGCTCTGGCAGGCCCTATCATGCTGTGTCAAGGCCTGGTGGGCTCTGTCAAGCTTTATGGAGCTCTCTTGGGCTCTGTCAGGTTTTGTCAGGCTCTATCAGGCTCTGCTAGGCTTTCTCGGGTTTGATCAGGGTCTGTCAGGCAATGTCAGGATTTGTAGGACTCTGTTGAGTTTTGTCGGGCTCTGTTGGACTTTGTCAGGCTCTGTCAGGGTCTGTAGGGCTCTGTCAGTCTTTGTCAGGTTTTGTCAGGCTCTTTCAGGCCCTGTCGGTCTCTGTGAGGTTTTGTTGAGATCTGTTGGTTTGTCTCAGGCTCTGTGAGGTGCTGTCGGTCTCTGTCAAGCTCCTTTGGGCTCTTTCTGCCCTACCAGGCTTTGTCAGGCTCTGTAAAGCCCTGTCATGCTCTGTCAGGCCTTGTCAGGCTCTGTCAGGTTCTGTCGGGCTTTATAAGGCTTTTTCGGTCTCTATCGTGGTCTGTTGGGTCATATCAAGGTTTATCGTGCTTTTTTGGGGCATATAGGGCACTGTCAATCTGTTTCTTGCCCTGTCAGGCTCTGTAGGGCCTTGTCAAGCCTTGCCTAGGTCTCTTAGATCGTTACTGGCTCTGTCTATCTAAGTCGGGCTCTCTAGAGCATTTTCGGGCTGTGATGGGCAATATCGGGCTTTGTCGGCTTCTGTCTGTCTCTGTGGGGATCTGTCGGGATCTGTAAGGCTCTGTCAAGCTGTGTCAGGCCCTGTCGTGCTCTGTAATGCTTTGTTGAGCTCATTCAGGCTCTGTTCCATTTTGTCAGTCTCTGTCAGGCCCTACTGGACACTATAGTTTGCTGTAAGGTGCTGTTGGGATTTGTCTGGCCCTGTCGAGTTCTGTTGGGCTCTGTCAGGCCCTGTTGGGTTCTGTCGGGCTTTTTTTGGGCCCTGTGAGACTGTGTCGGGCTCTGTCAGGCTTTCTCAGGTGCTGTTGGGCTCTGTCAAGCTTTGTCGAAGTCTGTCAGGTTCTGTCATGCCCTTGCGGGCTCTCTCAGTTTCTGGTAGGCTCTGTTAGGCCCTGACATGCTCTGTCAGGCCCTATCAATCTCTTTCAGTTCCTGGCAGTCTCTGTCAGGTTCTGTCAGGATCTGTCAGGCCCTGTCAACCTCTGTTGGTCTTTGTTGGGCCCTGTCATGCTCTATCAGGTCCTGTCAGGTTCTCTCAGGATCTGCCGGGATCTGTTGGGCTTTCTCGGGCTCTGTTGTGGTCTGTCGGGCCATATCAGGTTTGTTGGGCTTTTTTGGAACATGTAGTGCACTATCAATCTGTGTCATGCCCTGTCAGCCTCTGTCAGGCTCTGTCAAGCTCCTTTGTGCTCTTTCTGCCCTACCAGGATTTTCCAGGTTCTGCCAAGCTTTGTCAGGATTTTTTGATCCCTGTCAGGGTCTGTCAGGAGTTGTAGGGCTCAGTTGGGTTTTTTCATGCTATGTTGGGTTTTGTCGAGCTGTGTCAGGCTCCATTGGGCACTTCTGGGCTCTTTCAAGAATTGTTTGACCCGGTCGGGGTTTGTCAGGTTCTGTCGGAATCTGTAAGGCGCTGTCAAGCTTTCTCAGGCCCTGTTGTGCTCTGTAATGCTTTGTTCAGCTTTTTCAGGCTCTGTTGCGTTTTGTTGGCTTCCATCAGACCCTACTGAGGCACGGAAATGACCTTAAAACCCTTGAATTGTTAGGAAGGTATGTATTTACATATTTATTTACGGCGCTGGAGACACAGGGAATCATTTCACCTAATACGTGTGTAAATTTCCAGGAGCTGTGAGCTTGTTTAAATGCAGTGAAGGCGTCAGTGAAGTCCTGTTTTTTGTACAGTAAGTTACACAGAGTTAAGCAAGGCTAGACAATAGTGATGTGGGTTAAAGGGTTAGTTCTTTGCGTTTTAATTAGTTAATTGTCAATTCCCTGTATCAACTTGTGGTTTGAATGTGGGTTTATATCAATGAGTGGCAATTAAATGTTGTTCCACAGAACTTGGAAAATAGGATTTGATACAGCACTTTAAGTTAATTTGCTTTTATTATTATCTAATAATTTTGAGACCGGGAAAGTATTTAAGTTGTTGAACTCTGATCCCTAATTCAGTCGGTTGTTGGAGCAATAAAGGACTCAGCATTCCAATTCAATGTGAATCACACAAAGCCATTTATTACAGAAACAAACCTCCTTATATACGCAACTATTCTCTAATCACGCATCCACGCTCCAAGCATGGATTCGTTAAATAAGTATCACAGGCAGTCCACATGCTGGAGCCCCACCGATGATAGATCCGATGACTGACGCCATGCTGAGGCCCTGTTAATGAAGAAACGCCCCTCTTTCTCACAGAAGATTCTGTTCTCAATTTCTCCAAGTGGCCTTGAGATTCCTTTGGGCCTGACTAATTCAACAACATATCTCCATATAACCAAACCCCTCCACAGCTGGTAATAGAGAAATTCGTACAAATTGGGTTATAAACAGAATAACAGAGGACCTCTGCCCGGTGGTAGTAAACCCATACAACTTACTGACTGTATTAACTCTAATTTGATTTGGATTACAGTTTTAGATTTAAAAGATACCTTTTTGACTCTCTCTCCATGAAGTCAGCCAGATAATATTTATGTAAAACCCAGCTCACATGGATTTTGTTGCCACAAGGATTTAAGAACAGTCTGACAATATTTGGAAATCAGCTTGCTAAAGATCTTGAATCTTGGGAAGCCCCATCTGATGAAGGACAGATGCTACAATATGGGGATAACATTTTGATCGCTACCCGAACAAATAAGACGTGCATAACCTGAACTGTAAGTCTACTGAACTTTTTGTGGCTCCAAGGATATTGGGTATCACAGAAGAAAGCCCAGATGATGCAGCAACAAGTAACTTATTTGGACTATGAAATTAGTGCAGGGCAAAGGACCCTGGGACAGGCTCGAGAGGAGCCTATATGCCAAACTCCGAAGCCTCAAACTGAAAAAGAATGACGGACCCTTTTTGGGCATGACAGGGTGGTGCCGGTTGTGGATTTATGATTATGGATTGCTTGTCAAGCCATTGTTTGTACTAGCAGCCACAGATCAGGAACACCTGCAATGGAATAAAGGAGCTACACAAGCCTTTGAAGAACTTGGTAAGGCTTTGATGACAGCGCCTGCTTTAGGACTCCCAGATGTGAGTAAACCATTTTTTCTATTCTCTCATGAGAAGCAGGGAATAGCCTTTGGTATACTGGCACAGAATCTTGGCCCATACCGATGAGCAGCAGCCTATTTCTTCAAACAATTAGACGCAAAAGCAAAAGGGTGGCCTGGATTCCTACAGGCAGTTACAGCAGTGGTACTGAACATACAGGAGGCCCGGAAATATACCATGGGACAGAAAATGACTGTGCTAGTATCCCATACAGTGTCTACAGTTCTAGGTGAAAAGGGGGACATTGGCTTTCCCCACAAAGATTTCTCAAATATCAGGCTAAATCATGGTCACTAACATTGTCAATCCGACTTCTTTCCTCAGTGGTCACATTGGAAAACCAGTTCATCATAATTGCCTGGAAAACAATGAAGAAAAATACTCCAGCCAACAAGATCTAAAGGACAATCCTATGGAGAACACTGAGAACTGCTTTATGGATGAAAGTAGCAATATCCTGAACGGTGAAAGGCATGCTGGTTATGCTATAATTAGTAGCCATGAAGTAATGGAATCTGGACCTCTGCCTAAAAGTATCTCAGCACAAAAGGCAGTAATAATCGCCCTTACTTGTGCTCTGGAACTAGCTGTGGACTTTTATACGGACTCTAAGTATGCTTTCAGGATCGTGCTTGCACACAGAACTATTTGGAAGGAAAATGGACTCTTGAACTCTCAAGGCAAACATATCAAAAATGCAGAAGAAATATTGGCAGCTGAACTTCCTAAGAAGGTGGCAATCACGCATATCAAGGCACATCAGAAAGTGATCTCGGCATTGGAAAAACATAAAGAATCATCACCTTAGTAAAAGAATTTGCTAACCTCTTAGAAAAGGGGGGATGTCGTGGATGAGACGGACAAATGACACAGACCAAGTTCTTCCAGGATGAAAGTAGTAGATGCCATTTATTGTCACAAGTGCATTTTTATACAGTTTTACCAATTCATGTGTCTCTTCACTATTCGTTACAAGTTACAGCAGTAACATCCCATTGGCTACTTTTGCTATCATCAATGTTACTCTTCTACTCCCTTCTCTATCACGAGTACATCCTTAGCTTCTCTGGATACTCCTTTACTCCCATCTTTCTCACAGGTAGGCCTTCATATCTTCAAGGCTAATGTCTGTTCCCATGCCCTCGGTCAGGGAATCCACGGACCCACCGTAGTCCCCCACAGGGGGAATGTCATGGCTGAGATGGACAAATGACATAGACCAAGTTCTTCCAGGATGAAAGTAGTAGATGCCATTTCTTGCTACAAGTGCATTTTTATACATTTCTACCAATTCATGTGTCTCTTCACTATTGGTTACAAGGTACAGCAGTAACATCCCATTGGCTAATTTTGCTATCATCCATGTTACTCTTCTACTCCCTTTCTCTCACGGGTACATCCCTTCTCTCTCAGGGTATATCCCTTCTCTCTCATGGGTACAACTAAATATCTCTGGATACTCCTTTAGTCCCATCATTCTCAAGGCTAAACCTTAATATCTTCAAGGCTGATCTCTATTCCCATACTCTCTGTGAAGGATTCCACAGACCTGCTGTAGTTTCCCACAGGGGAATGACACAGGGATTTAACAATTAACTAATGAACACTTAAAGAACTAACACTTAAAGATTTAAAGATAATAAAGATAATAAAGATAATAATAATTGCAAAGGTAATAATTCTTTGGTGCATCCCTGGGTGAACTAGATAACAGAAACTTGGGCACAGGACAGGAGATATGCCAGTTTTAACCAACTCAGCAGTCTGAGACCTAACCATCTCATCACACTGGATTAAAGGTGACCATGTACAGAGAAGAGGACCCAGGTTCACAATCACTGTGTTAGTAACAGAATCAACTTTACAAGATGTTTCCTTCCATGTTCCCTTATGGAACAGGTCAGGATGGGTCTTCACTAGCTCTACCCTGGATATCGCTGGATCTGTTACAGTTGGATTAACATTAAGATAGCAACCAACCTTGTAACCATGGAATTCTTGTATTCAGTAACCAAACTCTATTCTTAAAGTTGACATAGATTTATGGTATATTCTTATAAGGCAGGTAACTGTAACCGAGCCTTATTCTTAAGGTGGACAGAGATTTACGATATATTCTTTTAAAGTTGGTACCTTAGAAAATAACTGGTAAACATAGCATCTTTTAGATAGGAAGTTTGTGTTAGAATAGGTGTGGAATATGCTAATGGTTGTCAGGGGTTGTAATGAATATGTATGTGACTAACTTGTATAATAAGGTGTAGTCTGAATCACCTGTTCGAAGCCAGCTTTGGGTGCGAACCCCTGGTTTCCCAGCGCTGAAATAAAGCACCGCATATAACTACGTCCGTGGTTATGTGTCCTGATTGCTAACATTTTGGTGACCCAGATGGGACCTCGCGGGCATTGGTGAGACAGATCGTGTCTCGATCCTGCTCCAGCTAGCACCGAGGTATTCTTGGGGAGTGCATCGGACGCGACCAGCTCTCCGCTGCTCACGATGGACCTCTGATTGGTAAGAAGGTGCTTTATCTGTTGCTTTACATGGATTATTGGGTACCCATCTGGTCTGGTTCTGGTCTGGTAGCCTGCTGGTCAGACATCTGGTAGCCTGTCGATCAGACACAGCGAAAGCCATGCTCAGTTGGGCAGGGAGCTCCTGAGGTATTGCCTAGGCAGCCGTCCGTTAGAGGGAAACCTCTGCAGGTTTGGCATCTGGTTTGGTTATTTAAGCCACAGGCTCGGCACCTGGTCTGGTCTGGTTATTTGCGTGCACCTGGTCTGGTTATCTATGTTGTTCAGCACCTGGTCTGTAGCCTTGGTAATTTGATCTGTATTTGCTGTTGAAACTGGTGATTTGATCCGTCTTTACTGTTGTTCTGGTAAAGTTATCTGTGTGTTATCCTTCTGTGTTAATCGCCTGTGTGTTACCCTTTTGTGTTGATATGAGCGATACAAAGATGTCACCATTAGACTGTTTGTTGAAACATTGGAAGGAGGCTGGATTTGGACAATCAATGAGTAAAAAGAAGTTAACTGAATATTGTACTCACTGCTGGCCTGAATATGACTTGCCTAATGAAATACGGTGGCCGCCGGAGGGTACTTTAGAACCTGGAACTATTAATGAATTAATGAGGTTTTGTCAAAGGGAAGGTAAATGGGATGAGGTACAGTACGTGGATCTCTTTTTCTATCTTGTACAAAAACAGGACTGGAGGAAGGAATGTGGGTTAATATTAGTATGGAGGGGCGGTACTAATGATAAATGTATGGGTTGTACGGCAGAAAAGAAATACATGACGTGTTTGGCAATAGAAAACAGCTGCGGTAATGCCTTAAAATTAGATTTGCCGTGTCTTGATGTTGCCCCTCCAGAAACTGAACCCTCTGCACCTAAACCCCTTAAACCCTCGGCACCTGTGCGTCTCACTGAAAGTGATATCAATTCCAGTGGGGATGAGGGGGCAGCAACCGGTGTAAAAGGAGTAACAACTACACCAATATCCCACAGGACTAGGCACAGAGAAAAGGAAGCCCAAAAGGGGGGTGGACTGCCAAATGTAATAGCACCCCTGAGACAAGCGGTAGGAGTGGGGGGAGAGACGGTTTATGTAAAAATCCCGTTTTCGCCAGGAGATTTAATGATCTGGAAACAATCAGCCGGTCCTTACCGGGAAAACCCGGACAAGGTTGCAAGGATAATTAAAATGATAATTAAAATGCAGAATCCTGATTGGGATGATTTACAAGTGATTCTTGACACATTAATGGATTCTACAGAAAAGGATATGGTTATACGGGTAGCAAGAGATAAAGCAAGGGAGGATATTCAGAATGGAATAGTGGGTGGCAATGTTGATGAAAATTTTCCAAAGGAGGATCCCAGATGGGATTATAATACTGGAGGTGGTCAGCTTAGCCTCCGGAGGTATCAGGACTGGTTATTGATCGGTGTTCAGACTGCTATGCCAAAACAAATGAATTGGTCAAAATTGTATAATGTTAGGCAGGAAAAGAATGAATCCCCTTCAGCCTTTTTAGAAAGATTAAAGAAAACTGCAAAGAGATATATGGATTTAGATATTGAAACAGAACAAGCAAGGGTTCAGTTGGCTTTAATCTTTTTGGGGCAGTCTCAGGATGATATTCGGAAGAAATTACAGAAACTGGAGGGGGCACAATTACGAGATCTGGATGTCATGTTAGAAACAGCCTGGAAAGTTTATAATAATAGAGAAAAGGAACAGTCGAGGCGTTCTCAGCAAGACTTGTTGGCCCTGGTCCAAGGACAAGGCAGGGGAATAGGAATGGAAGTCCGTGGCAGAGGAACTACAGGCGGCCGAGGGCGCGGTTTTCGGAATGTTCGGGGAACTCCTTTAAGACCTGTTGTAAAGCTTGGTATAAATCAATGTGCTTATTGTAAGGAGGAAGGACACTGGAAAAATGAATGCCCGAACCGTCCGGGCTCCACGAGTCAGGTACCAAGTGCAGCAGGGAATGCAATACAAACTATGGTGTTGGGGGAATATAATAATAACAGTTGACTATATGGCAGCACAAGAACCGATACCCAGAATAAGGAACCCCTTGTGACAATACAAGTGGGGGACCAGGATGTGAGATTTTTAGTGGATACAGGGGCTACTTATTCTGTGCTAAATTCTTTACAGGGAACAATAGGTCATAAAACGACAACGATTGTTGGTGCCACAGGGAAGGAAGAAGTACGGCCATTCCTGCAACCCTTAGATCTGCGTTTTGGAGAAAAGGAATTAACCCATGAGTTCTTATATGTTCCAGATTGTCCAGTTTCCCTTTTAGGACGGGATTTATTGACCAAATTGGATGCTGTAATAACATTTGAGAATGGAAACCTGGTAATGAAAATTCCAGAATCTAAGGTGGGACAAATTCTGTTATTAAGAGAAAACCCGGTAGTGGAAATACCACAAGCTGTGGAGGAGGCTGTGATCCACACGGTATGGGCGACTGACATACCTGGGAAATTGAAAACAGCCCAGCTTGTAAAAGTGGAATTAAAGGAAGATGCCAGGCCTGTACAGTTGAGACAGTACCCACTGAAATTAGAAGCTAGGTTAGGAATAGTTCCTCTAATTGAAAATTCTTGAGATATGGAATTCTAGAGGAATGTGAAACAGAATATAATACTCCAATTTTTCCAGTAAAGAAGTCCGATGGTAATTACCAATTAGTCCAAGATTTGCGGGCTGTAAACCAGATCACTAAGGACATTTATCCGGTAGTTGCAAATCCATACACCTTGTTAACATTTGTGAAGGAGAAATATAAATGGCTTACTGTACTTGATTTAAAAGATGCCTTCTTCTGCATACCCCTCGACCTGGAAAGCAAAAAGCTATTTGCCTTTGAATGGGAAAATCCATACAATGGAAGGAAAACTCAGTTAACCTGGACACGTCTTCCGCAAGGATTCAAAAATAGCCCAACTATTTTTGGAAATCAGTTGGCCAAAGAACTCGAGGAATGGACTACGAAAGGCCACATCGTGATCCCTCGACAATGGTACCTGTTACTACAATACGTAGACGACATTTTGATCGCGACTGAGACACGAGAACTCTGCATCCAGGTAACGATTGAAATACTGAACCAATTGGGAATGAATGGGTACAAAGTATCGAAAAGTAAAGCTCAAATTGCATCCAAGACTGTGATTTATTTAGGATGCGAGCTTTCTCAAGGACAGCGGAAATTAGGTACAAACCGTGTGCATGCTATCTGTGCTATTTCAGAACCACGAAACTTACATGAATTAAGATCCTTTTTAGGAATGACAGGATGGTGCAGACTTTGTATTATGGACTATGGGTTGATTGCCAAACCTTTATACGAAGCACAAGGGAATAAGACGTTCATGTGGGGAAAACCACAACGTGAAGCCTTCCAAAAGCTAAAACAGGCTTTGATGCAGGCGCCTACCTTGGGCCTGCTGGACTTGAGCAAAGATTTCCAGTTGTTTGTACACGAGCGACAAAGACTTGCCTTGGGGGTATTAACCCAACAACTGGGATCCTGGAAAAGACCTGTTGGCTATTTTTCTAAACAGCTAGATCCGGTAAGTACTGGGTGGCCGGCGTGCTTACGGGCGGTAGCTGCTACAGTAATACTGATCCAGGAGGTCCGAAAATTAACTACGGGAAAAAGGATAGAAGTGTTTGTATCCCATATGGTGACAACAGTACTGGAACAAAAGGGGGGTCATTGGCTTTCCCCAAGCAGAATGATGAAATACCAGGTAATTCTGACAGAACAAGATGATGTTGTTCTAAAAACTACTAACCTAATGAATCCTGCTGAGTTTTTGGATGCAGGTACTGAAGAAGGAGACCTGGAACATGATTGCATGGAAGTCATCGAATACACCCACGCAAGTCGCCCTGATTTGAAAGACGCTCCGCTGGCAGAAACTGACTGGGAACTCTTTACTGATGGCAGTAGCTTTGTGGAGAACGGAATGCGGTATGCAGGATATGTGATTAGTACTGCCAAGACAGTAATTGAGGCTAAACCCTTACCGCCAAACACCTCAGCACAAAAAGCGGAATTAATCGCCTTAACTAGGGCATTGGAACTCAGCGAAAACAAGAAAGTTAACATATGGACTGACTCAAAATATGCTTTTGGAGTTGTTCATGTGCATGGAGCCCTTTGGAAAGAGCGGGGACTGCTCTCTTCACAAGGAACAAACATTAAGTACCAGGAGGAAATACTGAATCTGATTAATGCCGTTCAAAAACCATCGCAAGTTGTTGTAATGCACTGTAAAGCTCATCAAAGTGGAACATCGAAAATCATAGAGGGAAATTGGCTTGCTGATCAAACAACTCGGTCAGTAGCACGGCAAGTGAGGACAATGATGGGTCTTATCTCCCAGAAGGTAAGAGCAATTGATTTATTACCTTCAGAACCACCTAAATAGTCTACAGAAGATGAAAAATTGGCAAGTCTAGTAAGAACCAGTAAGAATAATTCTGGGTGGTATGTAACCACCAATGGACAAGTTGTGGTACCAACCACTATTATGAGAGGAATACTTCAGACGGAACACCAGAAGTGTCACTGGGGTGCAGAAGTATTGGTAACTTATTTAAGAAAACATTATCTCGGTCCAGATGTTAACAATGGCAAATTCTATCACAGCTAAGTGTGAAATTTGCTTGAAAAATAATCCTTTAGTAAAAAGAAAAACAGAAATGGGGAAAATAAAGACAGGCATACAACCTGGGGATTATTGGCAAAGAGACTATGCGGAACTCCCCAGAACCCGAGGATTCAGGTATATACTAGTTGGGGTAGATACCTTTTCAGGATGGCCGGAAGCTTTCCCTTGTCGCACCAACCAGGCGAAAGAAACTGTAAAATAGTTACTAAAGGAAATAATCCCTAGATTTGGGGTACCACTGGGGATATCCTCCGATAGGGGACCACACTTTGTTGCACAATTGGTAAAAGAAATCAGCAGATGTTTGGGAATTAAGTGGGAGTTACATACCCCATGGAGACCCCAGTCTAGTGGACAAGTGGAGAAAATGAATCAAACCCTAAAAAGGCAACTTAGCAAGATCTGTCAGGACGCAAAAATTCAATGGCCTCAGGCCTTGCCAATAGCATTGTTGCATATTAGGATTAAACCTAGGAGTGGAATGTCAGTAAGTCCATACGAGATTTTGTATGGCAAACCATATGAAGCACCAAACCCAAACCCAGAGGTACATGTGAAAGGAAATCAGGACTTGTACAATTATGTGTTGTCTCTTGGCAGGACATTGAATCGACTCAGATCCGCACTAGTGTGGAATCGCCCACTAGCGCTCGAGAATCCAGTACATGATATAGAGCCTGGAGACACGGTGTATCTAAGAACTTGGAATGAAGAACCCTTAAAAGAGCGTTGGGACGGACCCTATCAAGTACTCCTAACTACATTCACCACAGTCAAAGTTGCTGGAGTAGACTCCTGGATACACTATACCCGAGTGAAAAGAGTCCCAAGACTCTGGAAATCGCAGATAGTGGGTCCTACCTCGCTCAAGATTATATCGCAGTAATGTCTGGTTTGCATTACCAAATTGTGATTTTGGTTAGAGTGTTTGTACTTTTGAAAACTGGAGAGGGAAGTGCCACTCTATTCCACAAGGCCTCTGATAAACAGTGGGAAAATGGGACTATTCAAATGGAATTGCAAATTAGACCACGAAGAGCAGTAGATAATAACGAAAGTACCCAGATACCACAGGTGGTATCAGGCAGAGAATCTTATGATAGGATTAATTCGAGATTTCGCACTGACTCAGAATACCAGTAGCATCACTGCTTGCCTTCCAATTCCAAAATCGGCCGAAGACCCAATACAGTGGGGAATAATATCTACCACCTTACCAGAAATAAACAGAACTGGTAAAATAGCATGTGAATCCCGCACTAGAAAAGAAGTCATCCCAACAGAACAAAGGGTAAAAGAACAAGGAAAATGGAAAACACCAGGGCCAAAGGAGGATTGTTTAAAATTACCTGAGGTGAAATGGGTTAAAATAGGAATGACCAGACCATTCAAAAATATAGGTTGGTGTTATTATGACACATGGACCACCAAAGTAGTAAACCAAATGGTTGAACAGACTTACTGGGAATGCAAAGATCAGGATAACAAAAATATAACTGAATCATGGAGTAACATGTGGACATTGAGTATTGTACAACAATACCAATATAGTGAAGCATTTCCATGGTGTGTACGGTGGTCCAATGTAACAGGAGGAACAACAGTACCATGGTGGAATTGTTCACGAGTAATAACTTGCCAGACAGATATGAAAGAGATACCAATATCCATCGTTAAAGTTGCGGTAATTGCAGGTTGCATTTGTCAGAAACAATTGGATCTAAAGGAAGGAATCAAGATAGGTATTGATGGAAATAGAATTGATTGTAGAGGCGTTATAGGTAGTGTGGGACATCTGGTTTGGGCCTTAAGTGATGGGACCTGGACAACACATTTACCAATAGCAGGACCAGTAAGGGAAATTACTTTGGGACTGCCAACCCTATGTCCTATTTGGAAAAAGTCTCCCTTGAAAAATGGGCAAGAACTTCTACATGTTAGGCACAAATGAGAAATAGATGAAGACGATGTGTGGCATGAACCATCAAGCAGTGTTAAATTCGGTTGGGCACTAGAATCTTTCTTTGCACCAATTGCGGCATACAGAAACAGGGAAATGATTGATAAATTGATCGGGCAAATGGATCGATTGGCTAGAATAACTAAGAAAGGTTTTCGGGAACTTAATATACAATTACAGGCTACGACCAAAATGACCTTACATAATAAAATGGCACTCGACATAATGTTGTTGAAAGAAAATGGTGTCTGTGGATATTTGAAAGACAGAATGGATCATTGCTGCATCCATATTCCAAACGTAACTTCGGAGGTCGAGAAGGACATTTCTCAACTCACCCAAACAGAGATGGAGCTGCAAAAGGAAAAGCAGGATGCAGAACAGAGCTGGATAGGAGCTCTGTTGGATTCATTTGGTTTAAATTTGGGAGGATGGGTACATTCACTATTAGAAAGTGTAGTTGTACTTACAATTGTGATTATACTTCTTTGTTTATTACATGTAGGTATTAAACGTGTGATTAGTCAAACAAATGCTAAGAATAATTGCATTTTCAGTGTCCTGAGTAGGAATTATGTTAATCCTATATTTGACAGTCCTCCAGCTAGCCCTCCAGCTTATGAACTGTCACATTTGCCAAATCACCAATCAAATCAATAATTGAAGAAGTTGATTGAAGTGAAAATGCATTGTCTAAAGAAAAGCATTTTCAAAGGGGGGAGATGTTAGTAACAGAATCAACTTTACAAGATGTTTCCTTCCATGTTCCTTTATGGAACAGGAGAATCAACTTTACAAGATGTTTCCTTCCATGTTCCCTTTTGGAACAGGTCAGGATGGGCCTTCGCTAGCTCTACCCTGGATATCGCTGGATCTGTTACAGTTGGATTAACATTAAGATAGCAACCAACCTTGTAACCATGGAATTCTTGTATTCAGTAACCAAACTCTATTCTTAAAGTTGACATAGATTTATGGTATATTCTTATAAGGCAGGTAACTGTAACCGAGCCTAATTCTTAAGGTGGACAGAGATTTACGATATATTCTTTTAAAGTTGGTACCTTAGAAAATAACTGGTAAACATAGCATCTTTTAGATAGGAAGTTTGTGTCAGAATAGGTGTGGAATATGCTAATGGTTGTCAGGGGTTGTAATGAATATGTATGTGACTAACTTGTATAATAAGGTGTAGTCTGAATCACCTGTTCGAAGCCAGCTTTGGGTGCAAACCCCTGGTTTCCCAGCGCTGAAATAAAGCACCGCATATAACTACGTCCGTGGTTATGTGTCCTGATTGGTAACAACTGCGCAGCTGCAACCAGGAGGAGCCGGAGGTGGAGACTATGGAAATGGTCTCCCGGAAGTAATTGTAATAAGAACCGCCTTCTCGTAGAAAGGTTATGAATATGTATAGGCGTTCCTAAAACTTTAATGAATATGTAACACTTTACTGCATTTAACCAAGTTCACAGCTACTGTAATTTTACACACGTATTAGGTGAAATGATTCCCTGCGTGTCCGGCGTCGTAAATAAATACATACCTTCCTTATTTACCTCAAGGGCTGTAAGGTCATTCTGTGCCTCAAAGTGAGTACAATATTGTTTCAAACTTTCTTTTATCAGGATTCCCCACTAAGTTACTCTAATGTGTAAGGATGCATCCTAAGGAGAGCAAGATGGTACTTCAGTATTCTAATGGAACAGGTTCCCATTTTTTTGTTATGTCCCTGATTTTGGAGGGTGAAAAACATATCTGCATATACTTTCTTACACCGCGCACACTGTAATTTAACTCATGCCACGTGACTTAAATCAAGGTGTTTTAAGCTCATCTTCTGCTTTATACAGATCACAGGCTAAAGCATACCACCATAAACAGTAATTACTGTAATTAGCACACACTCAGACAGTTCACAGAGACACGGCTGGTTGGTTTTATGATTTACGAGTTACTTAATGATTTGGAATGGAATGCATGGTATGTCAGGCACTTACAAAAATACCACGCAGTTGTAGACCAATTATTCCTTTTTCACTGACTTTTACCTTTTCCAGCAGCTGCAAAAGAGAGATTTCTGCATTACCCTTCACTCTTGCTAAGATTAGTCATTACCAAAAGTCCATCCTGGCCATCGAAATTGAGACACAGAAATCTCAGAGTTGCTCGATCTGCTCTCAAGATTGCTAGCTGCTGCCCACAAAGAGACTGCAGAAACTCGTGAGACATCTCTCCACGGCTTACTGGCTCCCCGCCAAATGCAATTAAATGGAAGTTTATTACAACATACTTTATCCGTTGTTTTTGTTGGAGGTCTTTTGTCTGCTCCTGCAATGAACAAAGCAAATGGAGATCTTTCCGAAAAAAAAAACAACTTTGGGGCACGCCAAAGCTGGCCGTTCTCACCTATTCACATAGCCAACCAGAACACCCTCCTGCCTGGTTCACCAAAATGAGGTTCGGAAATGACTTTACAATCCTTGAGATTGTAAGGAAGGTATGTATTTACTTATTTACAGTGCCGGACACACGGGGAATCATTTCACCTAATATGTGTGTAAATTTGAAGTAGTTGTGAGCTTGGTTAAATGCAGTAAAGTGTTACATATTCATGAAAGTTTTAGGAACAACACCTATACATATTCATAACCCATCCCTGAGAAGGCTGTTAGCTCTTTAAGTCTTTAAGTGTTAGTTCTTTAAGTCTTAATTAGATAACTGTTAATTCCCTGTAACACGGTTGGACTCTATAGTTCACTGCCAAGTGCTGTCGGGATTTGTTGGGCCCTGTCGAGTTCTGTCAGGTGCTGTTAGGCCCTGTGAGACTCTGTCATGCTGTGTCATGCTTTCTCAGGTACTGCTGGGCTCTGTCAAGCTTAGTCGAAGTCTGTCAGGCTCTGTCATAACCTGGCAGGCTCTCTCAGTTTCTGGTAGGCTCTGTTAGGCCCTGTTGTGCTCTGTCAGGCTTTATCAGGCTCTTTCAGGCCCTGTCATGCTATTTCGGGCTCTGTTGTGCTTTATCTGGCTCTGTTGGTCCTTCTCAAGCTTTGTCGAGCACTATCAGGCTTAGTTGGACTCTGTCAATTTCTTTCAGATTCTGTTGGGCTCTTTCAAGCTCGCTCTGGCCCTGTCAGGCTCTGTCGAGATTTGTAAGGCTCTGTCAAGCTGTATCAGGCCTTATCAGGCTCTGTAATGCTTTGTTGAGCTCTTTTAGTCTCTGTCACACATTGTCAGCCTGTCAGGTCCTGCCGGGCTCTATCGTTCACCATCAGGGTCTGTTAGGATTTGGCAAACCCTCTTGAACTGTGTTGGGCTCTGGAAGGCCCTGTCGTGCTCTGTCAAGGCCTGGTGGTCTCTGTCAAGCTTTGTCGACCTCTTTCGGGCTTTGTCAGATATTGTTGGGCTCTATCAGGTTCGCTCAGGCTATACTGGGCTTTCTGGGGTTCGATCAGGCTCTGTCAGGCCATGTCAGGATTTGCAGGGCTCTGTTGAGTTTTCTCGGACTCTTTCAGGCCCTGTCAGTCTCTGTGTGGCTTTGCTGAAGTCTGTCGGTCTGTCACAAGCTCTGTCAGGCGCTGTCGGTCTCTGTCGAGCTTTTTTAAGCTCTTTCTGTCCTACCAGGCTATTTCAGGTTCTGTAAAGCCTTGTCAGGCCTTGTCAGGCTCTGTCAGTCTTTGTCAGGCTTTTTCATGCTTTTTTTCCCTTATTCAGGCTTTGTCTGGATGTGTCAGGTTTTGTCAAGGTCCATTGAGTATTTTCGATGTCTTTCAGGCTACATTGGGTACTGTTGGTCTCTTTCAAGCTTTTTCAAGCTCTGTAGGGCTCTGTAATGCTTTGTTGAGCTCTTTCAGGCTCTATCGCGCTTTGTCCACCTCTGTCAGGCACTGCTGGACTCTATAGTTTGCTGTCAGGTGCTGTGGGGATTTGTTGGGCCCTGTCGAGTTCTGTTGGGCTATGTCAGGCCATGTTCGGCTCTGTCAGGCTTTGTCGGGCCCTGTGAGACTGTGGCAGGCTCTGTCAGGCTTTCTCAGGTTCTGTCAGTTTCTGTTGGGCTCTGTCAAGCTTTGTTAAGTCTGTGAGGCTCTGTCATGCCCTGGCGGACTCTGTCAAGCTTTGTTGAGCTCTTTTGGGCTCTGTTGAGTTCTTTCAAAATCTGTCAGGCCCTGTCAGGCTCTGTCAAGGTGTGTCAGGCCCTGTTGTGCTCTGTAATATTTTGTTGAGCTCTTTCAGTTTCTGTCATGCTTTGTCAGACTTGTCAGGCCCTGCTATAATTGAGAGTTCACTGTCAGGTGCCATCAGGATTTGTCGGGCCCCGTCGAGCTTTGTCGGGCACCGTCAGGCTTACTTGGGCTCTGTCAATTCCTGTTATGTTCTGACGGGTTCTTTCAAGCTCTGTCAGGCCCTGTCGTGCTCTGTCAGGCCCTGGTGGGCTCTGTCAAGGTTTTTCAAGCTCTGTTGCGCTCTATCGGGTTCTTCCAGGATCTGTCAGGCCCTGTCGGGCTCAGTCAGGATCTGTCATGCTGTGGCGATCTCTCTCAGTTTCTGATAGGCTCTGTCAGGACCTGTTGTGCTCTGTCAGGTCCTAGTGTGCTCTTTCAGGCCCTGTCATGCTCTTTCGGGCTCTGTCAGGCTTTATCTGGCTTTGTGGGGCCTTGTCGAGCTTTGTTGGGCTCTCTTGGGCTTAGTTGGACTCTGTGCATTCCTGTCAGGCTGTTTGGATCTTTCAAGCTCTGCCTGGCCCTGTCAGGCTCTGTCAATCTGTATCAGGCCCTGTCAGGCTCTGTAATGCTTTGCTGAGCTCTTTTAGTCTCTGTTGCACTTCGTCAGCCTCTGTCAGGTCCTCCCGGGCTCTATCATTTGCTATCAGGTGCTGTCAGGATTTGTTGAACCCTGTTGGGCTCTGTCGTACTCTGTGAGGCCCTGTCAGGTTCTGTCAGGATCTGTCGGGATCTGCTGGGCTTTCTCAGGCTTTGTCAGGCTCTGTCGTGATCTCTCAGATCATATCAGTCTATGTCGGGCTATTTTCGGGTATGTAGGGCACTGTTAATCTGTGTCATACCCTGTCAGGGTTTGTCGGGCCTTGTCAAACTCTTTCCAGGTCTTTTAGGCCGTGACGGGCTCTATGAATCTATGTCGAGTTTTCTAGGACATTTTTGGGCTGCGATGGGCTCTATCAAGCTTTGTTGGCTTCTGTCTGACTCTGTGAGGCCTGCTCAGGCTCTGTCCAGTTTTGTTGGGCTCTGTCAGACCCTATCAAGCGTTTTTGGGCAGTGTTGGGCTTTGCTGTGCTTTTTTGATCCCTGTCGGGCTTTGTCAGTCTCCGTCGCGATCTATCAGGCTCTGCTGGGATTTGTCAGGATTTGTAGGGCTCTGTCGGGTTCTGTCAGGCTCTGTTGACCTTTCTCAGGCTCTGTCGGGCTCTGTAGGGCTCTGTTGATCCCTGTCAGGTTTTGTAAGGCTCTCTCTAGGCTTTGTTAGTCTCTGTTTGGCTTTGTCGAGATCTGTCTATCTCTCTCAGGCTCTGCCAGGCTCTGTGTAGTCTGTCAAGCTTCTTTTGGGATCTTTCTTCCCTACAAGGCTCTGTCAGGCTCTGTCAGGCTTTATCAGGTTTGTCGGGCTTTGTTGGGACCTATTAGGCTCTCTCAGGCCTTGTCAGGATTTGTAGGGCTCTGTTGGGTTTTGCCAGGCTCTGTTGGGTATTGTCAAGCTCTGTCAGACTCTATCGGGCACTGTTGCACTCTTTAAAGCTTTGTTGGACCCTGTCAGGCTTTGTCGAGATCTCAAAGGCTCTGTCAAGCTGTGTCAGGTCCTCTCAGCCTCTATAATGCTTTGTTGAGCTCTTTCAGGTTCTGTCGCTCTTTGTCAATCTCTGTAATGTCCTGCCGGGCTCTATCATTTGCTATCAGGTGCTGGTAGGATTTGTCAAACCCTACTGAGGTGCTGGCAGGATTTGTCGAACCCTATTGAGCTGTGTTGGGCTCTGGTGGGCCCTGTCATGCTCTGTCAGGCCCTGATGGGCTCTGTCAAGTTTTGTCGTGCTCTATCAGGTTCTTGCAGGCTCTGTCAGTTCTTGGCGGGCTCTGTTGTTTTCTGTCGTGCTCTGTCAGGTCCTGTCAGGCTCTCTCAGGCTTTGTTGGGCCCTGGCATTCTCTGTCAGGCCCTGTGGAGTTCTGTCGGGCTCTGTCAGGCCAGGTTGGTCTCTGTCGGGCTTTGTCGGGCCCTGTGAGACTGTGTCGGGCTCTGTCAGGCTTTCTCAGGTTCTCTCAGTCTCTGTCATGCCGTGGTGGGCTCTGTCTAGCTTTGTCAAGCTCTGTTGGCCTCTCTTGGGTTTTGTCAGAGCACGACAGAGCCCAATAAAACATGACAGATACTGACAGAACATGACAGGGTCTGACAGAGCACAACAGTCTCACAGGGCCCGACAAAACCCGACAGAGCCCAACAGAACTCGAAAGGGCCCAACAAATCCAAACAGCACCTGACACCTAACTGTAGAGTGAAAGAGCCAAAAAGCACCCAGTGGAACCTGACAGAGCTTGACAATACCCAACAGAGCCTGACAAAACATGACAGAGCCCTACAAACCCAGACATGGCCTGAAAGAGCCTGATAGACCCCCAGAAATCCTGAAAGAGCCTCACAAAGCCTGAATAAGGGCAAGAATGCCCAAAAAAGCCTAACAAAGCCTAATATGTCCTGACGGAGCCCGATAAAGCCTGAAAAAGCCCAACAGATCTCGACAGATCCTGTCAGAAACCGACAAGGACTCAAAGAGCACGACAGGTCCCAACAAAGCCCAACAGAGCTTAACAAGGCCTGACAATTCCCAATAGAACCCCACAGAGCCCGCCAGGAACTGACAGAGTGTACAAGAGCCACATAGAGCCCGACAAAACCCGAGAGAGCCCAACAGAGCTCGACAAAGCTTGACAGAGCCCACCAGGGCCTGACAGAGCCCGACAGGGCCAGACAGAGGTTGAAAGAGCCCAACATAACCTTGCAGAAATTGACAGTGCCCGACAAAGCTCGAAAAGGCCCAACAGATCCAGATGAAGTGTGACAGTGCTCAAAACAGTATGACAGGGTCTGAAAAAGCCTGATAGGGTCTGACAGAGCCCGTCATGGCCTAAAAGACCTGGACAGAGCTTGAAAATGCATGATAGAGCCCGACAGGGCATGACACAGTTTGACAGTGCCCTACATGCCCCAAAAAAGACCAACAAAGCCTGATATGGCATAACAGAGCACAACAAAACCTGAGAAAGCCCAACAGATCCCGACAGAGTCTGACAGAACCCGACAGGGCCTGACAGAGCATGACAGGGCCCAAGAAATCTCGACAGATGCTGACAGAACCTGAGAGCGCATTACAGAGCACAACAGGGCCCAACAAAGCCCGACAGAGCCCTACAGGGTCTGGCAGATTTAGACAGAACCTGATAGAGCCCGCCAGGGACTGAAAGAGCCTGCAAGACCCTGATAGAGCCTGACGAAAGCCAAGAGACCCCAACAGAGCTCGACAAAGCTATGAGGACTGGGTTAAGGAACAATTAGGCAATCTGAACATCCACAAATGCATGGGCCCAGATGGGATGCACCCACAGGAGCTGAGGGAGCTGACTGACGTCGTTGCTGGACCACTCTCCATCATCTTTACCAAGTCTTGGGAGATGGGAGAGGTGCCTGAGGACTGGAGAAAAGCTAATGTCACTCCAGTCTTCAAAAAGGGCAAGAAGGAAGACCCGGATAATTATAGACTGGTCAGCCTCACCTCCATCCCTGGGAAAATAATGGAATGACTTATTCTTGGTGCCATCTCAAGGCATGTCAAGGATAAGAGGGTTATTAGGGGCAGTCAACATGGCTTCACCAAGGGGAAGTCGTGCTTGACCAACCTCATAGCCTTTTATGAAGATATAACGAGGTGGATAGATGATGGCAGGGCGGTGGATGTGGTCTACCTTGACTTCAGTAAAGCATTTGACACAGTCTCCCACAGCATTCTCATAGCTAAACTGAGGAAGTGTGGTCTGGACAATCGGGTAGTGAGGTGGACTGCGAACTGGATGAAGGGAAGAAGCCAGAGAGTCGTGGTCAATGGAGCAGAGTCCGGTTGGAGGTCTGTATCTAGTGGAGTGCCTCAAGGGTCTGTACTGGGGCCAGTACTGTTCAATATATTCATCAATGACTTGGATGAGGGACTAGAGTGTACTATCAGCAAGTTTGCTGATGACACCAAGCTGGGAGGAGTGGCTGACACACCAGAAGGCTGTGCTGCCATCCAGCATGACCTGGACAGGCTAGAGAGCTGGGAGGGGAAAAAATTAATGAAATATAACAAGGGCAAGTGTAGAGTCTTGCATCTTAGTAGGAACAACCCGAGGTTCCAGTATAAGTTGGGGAATGATCTATTAGAGAGCAGCGCAGGGGAAAGGGACCTGGAGTTCCTGGTGGACAGCAGGATGACCATGAGCCAGCACTGTGCCCTTGTGGCCAAGAAGGCCAATGGCATCCTGGGGTGTATTAGAAAGGGGGTAGTTAGTAGGTCAAGAGAGGTTCTCCTTCCCCTCTACTCTGCCCTGGTGAGACCACATATGGAATATTGTGTCCAGTTCTGGGCCTCTCAGTTCAAGAAGGACAGAGAACTGCTGGAAAGAGTCCAGCATAGGGCAACCAAGATGATTAAGGGAGTGGAGCACCTCCCTTATGAGGAAAGACTGTGGGAGCTGGGTCTCCTTAGTTTGGAGAAGAGGAGACTGAGGGGTGACCTTATTAATGTTTACAAATATACAAAGGGTGAGTGTCACGAGGATGGAGTCAGGCTCTTCTCGGTGACAAACAATGGTAGGACAAGAGGTAATGGTTTTAAGTTGGAACGTAAGAGGTTCCACTTAAACTTGAGAAGAAACTTCTCAGTGAGGGTAACAGAGCACTGGAACAAGCTGCCCAGGGGGTTGTGGAGTCTCCTACTCTGGAGACATTCAAAACCCGCTTGGACATGTTCCTGTGTAGCCTCATTTAGGTGTTCCTGCTCCAGCAGGGGGATTGGACTAGATGATCTTTAGAGGTCCCTTCCAGTCCCTAGCATTCTATGATTCTATGAAAGCTAAACAGAGCCCACCAGGGCTGACAGAGCCCAACACAGCTCAACAGGGTTCGATAAATCCTGACAGCACCTGATAGCGAACAATAAAGCCCAGCAGGACCTGAGAGCAGATGACAAAGTGCAACAGAGACTAAAAGAGCTAAACAAAGAATGACAGAGCCTGACAGGGCCTGACACATCTTGATGGAGCCTTAGAGATCTCAACAAAGTTTGTCAGAGTCTGACAGCACTTGAAAGAGTCCAACAGAACCTGACAGGAATTGACAGAGCCAACGAAGCCCGACAGCGCTTGACAAATGTTGACAAGGACCAACAGAGTCAGATAACGCGTACAGGACCTGCAAGAGCATGACAGGGCCTGACAGAGCCCAAGAGGGCCTGACAGAGCCCAATAGAACTCGACAGGTCCCGACAAATCCCAACACCACCTGACAGCGTACTATAGAGTCCAGCAGGGCCTTACAGAGGCCGACAAACTGCGTAAGAGCCTGAAAGAGCTCAACAAAACATTACAGTGCACAACAGGGCTTGACACAGCTTGACAGAGCCTTACAGATCCTGAGAGAACCTGACAGAGCCCGACAGGGCCCAACGAAGCTTGAAAGAGCCCAAAAGCACCCAATGGAGCCTGACAGAGCTCGAGAATACCCCAACAGGGATCAAAAAATCCTGACAAAGCCTGACAGAATGCAACAGAGTCTGACAAGGCCTTACAGAGCATGACAGGGCTTTACAGAACCTGAAAAAGTCTGGTAGGTCAGAAAGAGCCCAAAAAAGCTCAACAGAGCCTGAGAGAGATGGACAGATCTCGACAAAACCACACAGAGACTGACAGGGCATGAAAAAGCTTGACAAAACCTGACAGGGATTTACAGAGCCTTACAGAGACCGACAGAGCCTGGCAAAGACCAACAGAGCTTGACAGATTGTGACAGAGACCTACAGAGCCCAAAAGGAGCTTACAGAGCCCCACAGGTCCTGACAGAAGCCATCAAAACCTGATAGAATCAAAGAAAGCCCGACAGCAATTCAAAAAAGCCCAACAAAGCCCAACACTGCCTAACAATGCCTGACAGGGCCTGGCAGAGCCCAACAAAACCCGACAGAGCATGAACAGGCCCCACAGAATCAGACAGAGGACGACTAAGCCCGATAGAGCACATCACAGCCCGAAAATGCCACAGAGAACCCGACATAGATAGATAGATAGAGCCCGTCATGGCCTGAAAGACTTGTACAGAGGATTTGTAGGGCTCTGTTAAGTTTTATTGGGCTCTCTTAAGTATTGTAGACCTCTGTCAGATGCCATTGGTGCTTTTGGGCTCTTTCAAGCTTTGTCGGGGCCTGTCGGGCTTTGTAAGGTTCTGTCGGGATCTGTAAGGCTCTGTCAAGATGTGTCAGGCCCTGTCAAGCTCTGTAATGCTTTGTTGAGCTCTTTTAGTCTCTGTTGCGCTTTGTCAGCCTCTGTCAGGCCCTGTTGTGCTCTGTCAGGCTTTGCTGGGTGCTGTAAGATTGTTTTGGGCTCTGTCAGGCGTTCTCAGGTTCTGTTGAGCTCTGTCAAGCTTTGTGACTTACTGAGCCATCTGGATCCTCACGAGTCTATGGGACCAGACGGGACCCATCCTAGGATGATGAGGGAGCTAACAGAAGAGCTCGCCAAGCCGCTCTCCATCATCTTCCAACAGTCCTGGCTCACTGAGGAGGTCCCATACAATTGGAAATTGGCGAATGTTACCCCAATCCACAAAAAGGGCTGCAAAGTTGACCCTGGCAACTACAGGCCTGTCAGCCTGACCTCGGTGCCTGGCAGGGTTATGGAGCAGATCATCCTGAATGCAATCACACAGCACCTTCAGGATGGACAAGGGATCAGACCCAGCCAGCACGGGTTTAGGAGGGGCATGTCCTGTCTGACCAACCTGATCTCCTTTTACGATCAGGTGACCCCCTGGTGGATGAGGGGAAAGCTGTAGATCTGGTCTATCTAGACTTCAACAAAGTCTTTGACACTGTCTCCCATAATATACTCCTGCAAAAGCTGGTAGCCCATGGCTTGGACAAGTGCACTCTCTGCTGGGTTAAGAACTGGCTGGAGGGCTGGGCCCAGACAGTGCTGGTGAATGGGGCTGCATCTAGCTGGCGGCCAGTCACTAGTGGTGTTCCCCAGGGGTCAGTGTTGGGTCCAGTCCTGTTTAACAGCTTTATTGATGATTTAGATGAAGGGATTGAGACCATCATCAGCAAATTTGCTGATGACACCAAGTTGGGAGGGAGTGTCGACCTGCTGGAAGGGATCTGGATAGACTGGAAAAATGGACCGATTCCAATGGGATGAAATTCAACGAGGCCAAGTGCCGGGTCCTGCACTTTGGCCACAACAACCCCCTGCAGCGCTACAGACTGAGCACAGAGTGGCTGGAGAGCAGTCAGGCAGAAAGGGACCTGGGGGTACTAATTGACAGGAAGCTCAACATGAACCAACAGTGTGCCCAGGTGGCCAAGAAGGCCAATGATATCCTGTCCTGTATCAAAAAGAGCATGGTCAGCAGGACAAGGGAAGTGATCCTTCCCCTGTACTCTGCATTGGTGAGGCCACACCTGGAGTATTGTGTTCAGTTCTGGGCCCCTCAGTTCAGGAAAGACATTGAAGTGCTGGAGCGGGTCCAGAGAAGAGCAACAAGACTGGGGAGGGACTTGAACACAAGACCTATGGGGAGAGGCTGAGGGAGCTAGGGTTGTTTAGTCTGGAGAAGAGGAGGCTTAGAGGTGACCTCATCAGTCTCTATAACTACCTGAAGGGAAGTTATAGCCAGGTGGGGATTGGTCTCTTCTCCCAGGCAGTTAGCAATAGGACAAGGGGGCATGGGCTTAAACTCTGTCAGGGGAAATTTAGGCTGGATATTAGAAAGAAATTCTTTCCAGAGAGAGTGGTCAGGCATTGCAATGGCCTACCCAGAGAGATGGTGGACTCACCATCTCTGGAGGTTTTTAAACTGAGATTGGACATGGCACTTAGTGCCATAATCTAGTAAATGGACCGGAGTTGGACCAAGGGTTGGACTTGATGATCTCTGAGGTCTTTTCCAACCCAGTCAATTCTTTGATTCTGTGTATTAATCTGTTGGGCTCTATCATGCCCTGGTAGACTCTCTCAGTTTCAGGTAGGCCCAAAGGATCCTGACAGAACCTGACAGGGCCTGACAGAGCACAATAGGGGCTGAGAGAGCTGGACACAGCCTGACAGAGCCCACCAGAGATCGACAAAGCTTGACAGAGCCCACCAGGGCCTGACAGAGACTGACACAGCTCAACAGGGTTCGACAAATCCTGACAGCACTTGATAGCAAACGATAGAGCCCAACAGGGCCTGACAGAGGTTGACAAAGCGTGACAGAGCCTGAAAGAGCTCAGCAACACATTACAGAGCATGACAGGGCCTGACACAGCTTGAGAGAGCCTTACAGATCCTGACAGAAGCTGACAGAGACTGATAGAGTCCAACAAAGCTTGAAAGAGCCCAAAAGCACCCAAGGGAGCCTGACAGAGCTCAAAAATACCCAACGGAGCCGGACAAAACCTAACAAAGCACTACAAATCTTGACATGGCCTGACAGAGCCTGATAGACCCTGAGAAAACCCGACAGAGAACCACAAAGCCTGACTAAGGGCAAGAAAGCCTGACAAAGTCTGACAGAACTCAGTGGAGCCTGACAGAGATTGACAGAGCCCGAGAGAGACCGACAGATCTCAACAAAGCCACAGAGAGACCAACACGGCCTGAAAGAGCCTGGCAAAACCTGGCAGGGATTGACAGAGCCCTACAGAGTCTGACAGCCTGAGAAAGGCCAACAGAGCCTGACAGAACCCGACAGAGCCCTACAAAATCCTGACATTGCCTGACAGAGACTGATTGAACCCAAGAAAGCCCAGCAGAGCCTGACGGAGCCCGACAAAACCTGACAGAGCCCAACAGAGCTCAACAAAGCATGACAGAGCCCACCAGGCCTTGACAGAGTACGACAAGGCCTGTCAGATCCCAACACAGCTCAACGGGGTTTGACAAATCCTGACAGTGCCTGACAGTGAATGATAGAGCTCAGCAGGACCTGACAGAGGCTGAAAAACTGCAACAGAGACTAAAAGAGCTCAAGAAAGCATTGCAGAGCCTGACAGGGCCTGACACGGCTTGACAGAGCCTTACAGAACCCAACAGAGCCCAATAGGGCCAGACAGAACTTGAAAGTTCCCAACAGAACCTGACAGCAACTGACAGAGCCCAACGAAGCCTGACAGTGCCCGATAAAGCTGCAAAGACCCAACGGAGCTAGATAAAGTATGACAAAACCTGAAAGAGCATGACAGGGTCTGAAAGAGCCTACCAGAAACAAAGATAGCCCGCAGGGGTATGACACAACCTGACAGACTTTGACAAAGCTTGACAGAGCCAAACAGAACCTGAGAAAGCCTGACGGAGCCAGACACAGTCTCATGCAGCTCAACAGAGCCCAACAGAACCTGACTGTGCTGGACGGAACTCGACGGGGTCTGACAACTCCTGACAGCACTTGACAATGAACTATAGACTCCAGCAGGGCCTGACAAACCTGAGAAAGGACAATAGAGCCTGAAAAAGCTCAACCAAAAATTACAGAGCATGACACGGTCTGTCACAGTTTGACAAAGCCTTACAGATCCTGACAGAACCCAACAGGGTCTGACAGAGTATGACAGGGCCCAAAAAAGCCCCACAGAGCCCGACAGGGCATGACAGATTTTGACAGATCTCGACAGAGCCCAACAGATGATCGACAAAGCTTTACAGAACCTGCCAGGGAATGACAGAGCCTGACAGATTCGTCAAAGCTTGACAGAGACCAACAGAACCGGAGAAAGCCTGACAGAGCCTGACACAGTCTCACAGGGCCTGACAAAGCCCAACAGAGACCAACAGGGCCTGATAGAGCCCGACAGAACTCCACAGGGCCAGACAAATCTTGACAGTACCTTACAACGAACTATAGAGTACAGTAGGGCCTGACAAAGCCCAACAGAGACCAACAGGGCCTGATAGAGCCCGACAGAACTCCACAGGGCCAGACAAATCTTGACAGTACCTTACAACGAACTATAGAGTACAGTAGGGCCTGACAAAGCCCAACAGAGACCAACAGGGCCTGATAGAGCCCGACAGAACTCCACAGGGCCAGACAAATCTTGACAGTACCTTACAACGAACTATAGAGTACAGTAGGGCCTGACAAAGCCCAACAGAGACCAACAGGGCCTGATAGAGCCCGACAGAACTCCACAGGGCCAGACAAATCTTGACAGTACCTTACAACGAACTATAGAGTACAGTAGGGCCTGACAAAGCCCAACAGAGACCAACAGGGCCTGATAGAGCCCGACAGAACTCCACAGGGCCAGACAAATCTTGACAGTACCTTACAACGAACTATAGAGTCCAGTAGGGCCTGACAGAGGCCGACAAAACGTGACAGAGCCTGAAGGAGCTCAACAAAGCACTGCAGAGCATGACAGGGCCTGACACAGCTTGACAGAGCCTTACAGATATGGACAGAACGTGACACAGCACGAGCAGGCCCAACAGAGTCAAACTTTGTTAGGCCCTGGCATACTCTATCAGTCCCTGGTGTGTTCTGTCAAGTTCTGTCATGCTCTGTCAGGTCCTGTCGGGCTCTCTCAGGCTTTGTTGGGCCCTGGCATGCTCTGTCAGGCCCTGTTGGGTTCTCTCCAGGATCTATCAGGTCGTGTTCATTTTCTCAGGATTTGTCGGGCACTGTCATGATCTGTCGGGCCATATCAGGCTTTGTCAGGCTTTTTTGGGGTGTGTAGGACACTGCCAATCTGTGTCATGATTTGTCAGGCTCTGTCCAGCTCCTTTGGGCTCTTTCTGCCCTACCAGGCTTCTTCAGGCTCTGTAAAGCCCTGTCAGGCTTTGTCAGACCTTTTTCAGGCTTTCTTGCCATTATTCAGGCCCTGTCGTGCTCTGTAATTTTTTGTTGAACTCTTTCAGGCTCCGTCATGCTTTGTCAGCCTCATCAGGCCCTTCTAGAATCTATAGTTTGCTGTCAGATGCTGTGGGGATTTGTCGAGACCTGTCAAGTTCTGTTGGGCTGTGTCAGGCCCTGTTTGACTCTGTCGGGCTTTGTTGGGCCCTGTGAGACTGCGTCGGGTTCTTTCAGGCTGTCTCAGGTTCTGTTGGGTTCTGTCAAGCTTTGTCGAAGTCTGTCAAGCTCTGTCAGGCTCTGTCATGCCCTGGTGGCCTCACTCAGTTTCTTTTAGTTTCTGTCAGGCCCTATCAGGCTCTTTCAGGCCCTGTCATGCTCTTTTGGGCTCTGTAAATTCCTGTCAGGTTCTGTTGGGTTCTTTCAAGCTCTGTCTGGCCCTGTCGGGCTCTGTCAAGATCTGTATAGGTCTGTCAAGCTGTGTCAGGTTTTGTCAGGCTTTTTCAGGCTTTTTCTGGCCCTGTCGGTCTCTGTGTGGCTTTGTTGAGATCTGTCGGTCTGTCTCGGGCTCTGTCAGGTGCTGTCAGTCTCTGTCAAGCTCCTTTGGGTTCTTTATGCCTTACCAGGTTCTGTCAGGCTCTGTCAGGCTTTCTTGCCCTTATTGAGGATTTGTCAGGCTCTGTCGGGTTTTGTCGGGCTCTGTTGGGTATCGTCAAGCTCTTTCAGGCTCCATTGGGTGCTGTTGGGCTCTTTCAAGCTTTGTTGGGCTCTCTCGGTCTCTGTCAAGTTCTATCAGGATCTGTAAGGCTCTCTCAAGCTGTGTCAGCTTCTGTTCTGCTCTGTAAAGCTTTTTTGAGCTCCTTCAGGCTCTCTCGCACTTTGTCCGCCTCTGTCAGGCCCTGCTGGACTCTATAGTTTGCTGATATGTGCTCTCAGGATTTGTCGGGTGCGAGGGCGAAAAATCATGGACTCCCCACAATCCAATATGAATTCAAGCAAAGCCATTTATTACAGAGACAAGCCTCCTTATATATGCAGTTATTTCTTGATCACACATTCACGTTCCAAACACGCATTGGCTGATCGGATATTGTCCATGTTCAGGTCTTGTTATTATAGAATTACCTCACTCTCATAACAGGTGTTGTTTTTCAGCCTTCGCGCCAGCCTTGGAGTTGCTTTGTCTAGTTCAGAAATAAATCTCTATCTAACAGAAACCCATCCACAAAACAACCTTAAGAAAATCCCTTAAATCTCTCACAGTCGGGCCCTGTTGAGTTCTGTCGGCTTCTGTCAGAACCTGTGAGACTGTGTCGGGCTCACTCAAAGTTTCTCAGATTCTGCTGGGTTCTGTCAAGCTTTGTCAAAGTCTGTTGGGCTCTGTCATGGCCTGTCTGGCTCTGTCGAGATCTGCAAGGCACTGTAAAGCTGTGTCAGGCTCTGTAATGCTTTGTTGAGCTCTTTTAGTCTCTGTCGCATTTTGTTAGCCTCTATCAGGTCCTGCTGGGCTCTATCATTTGCTATCAGGTGCTGTCAGGATTTGTCAAAACCTGATCAGCTCTGGTGGGCCCTGATGTTCTCTGTCAGGCCCTGGTGGGCTCTGTCAAGCTTTGTCGACCTCTGTTGGTCTCTGTCAAGTTTTGTCAGTCTCTGTCAGTCTTTATCAGTCTCTGGCAGACTCTGTCGGGTTCTGTCGCACTCTATCAGGCCCTGTCGAGTTCTGTTGGGCTCTTTTAGGCCCTGTTGGGATTTGTCAGGCTTTGTCAAGCCCTGTGAGACTGTGTCGGGATCTGTCAGGCTTTCTCAGGTTCTGTCAGGTTCTGGTGGGCTCTGTCAAGTTTGTCGAAGTCTGTCAGGCTCTGTCATGCCCTGGTGGGCTATGTCAAGCTTTTTCAGACTCTGTTGGGATCTTTCAGATTTTGTCAGGCTCTCTTGGGTTTTGTCAAGTTCTGTGTGGTTCTTATGCACTCTGTCAGTTCCTGGCGAGCTCTGTCAGTTTCTGTCAAGATTTCTCAGAATCTCTTGGGCTTTCTCAGGCTTTGCCAAGCTCTGTCAAGATCTGTCAGGCCATATCAGGCTTTGTCAGGCTTTTATGGGGCATGTAGGGCACTGTCAATCTGTATCATGCCCTGTCAGGCTCTGTCGGGCCTTGTCAAGCTCTGTTCATGTCTTTTAGGCCGTGACGGGCTCTGTCTATCTATGTCGGGCTCTCTAGCCCATTTTTGGGCTGTGATCATCTCTATTTGGCTTAGTCAGCTTCTGTCTGACTCTGTGGGGTCTGCTCGGGCTCTGTTGGGTTTCGTTGGGCTCCGTCAGGCCCTGTCAAACGTTGCTGGGCAATGTTGGGATTTATTGTTCTTTTTTGATTTCTGTCAGGCTTTGTCGGTCTCTGTTGGGCTTTGACGGCTTCTGTCAAAACCTGTGGGGCTCTGTAAGCTCATTTCGGACTCTGTAGGCCTTTGTCACAATCTGTCAGGCACTGCTGGGTTTGTCAGGCTCTGTCAGGCTCTGTAGGGCTCTGTCAATCCCTGTCAGGTTTTCTCAGGCCCTTTCAGGGCCTGTTGGGCTCTGTCCTTCTCTCTCGGGCTCTGTCAGACTCTGTCAAGCTTTTTGGGACTCTTTCTGCCCTACCAGGCTTTTTCAGGCTTTGTAAAGACCTGTCATGCTCTGTCAGGCCTTGTCAGGCTCTGTCAGGTTCTGTCGGGATCTGTAAGGCTCTGTCAAGCTGTGTCACAACCTGTCGGTTTCTGTGTGGCTTTGTCTACATCTGTAGGTCTCTTTTTGGCTTTGTTAGGCTGTGTTGTGCTCTGTCAAGCTCTTTTGAGATCTTTCTGCCTTACTAGGCTTTTTCAGCCTCTGTAAAACCCTGTCATGCTTTGTCAGGTTTGTCAGGCTCCTTCAGGCCCTGTCGGTCTCTGTGTGGCTTTGTCGAGATCTGTCGGTCTCTGTCAAGCTCCTTTAGGTTCAATAAAACTTGACAGCGCCTGATAGCAAATGATAGAGCCCGGTAAGACATAATAGAGGATGACAAAGTACGAGAGAGACTAAAAGAGCTCAACAAAACATTACAGAACCTGACAGGGCCTGACACAGCTTGACAGAGCCTTACAGATTCCGACAGAACCTTACAGAGGCCAACAGGGCCCAACAAAGCTTGAAAGAGTCCAAAAGCACCCAGTGGAGTCTGACAGAGCCTGACAATACCCAACAGAGCCTGATAAAACCCAACAGAGCCCTACAAATCCTCAAATGGCCTGACAGAACCTGATAGACCCTGACAGGGCCTGACAGAGTATGACAGACCCCAACAGAACAGAGCTTGACAAAACTTGACATAGCCCAACATGGCCTGACTGAACATGACAGCGCCTGCCAGAGCCCAACACAGCTCAACAGCATTCGACAAATCCTGACAGCGCCTGTCACGTTTTGTCGGCCTCTGTCAGGCCCTACTGAGGCGCGTAAATGACCTTACAACCCTTCAGATTGTTAAGAAGGTATGTATTTGCTTATTTATTTACAGCACCGGACACACGGGGAATCATTTCACCTAATACGTGTGTAAAATTACAGTAGCTGTGAGCTTGGTTAAATGCAGTAAAGTGTTACATATTCATGAAAGTTTTAGGAATGCCTATACATATTCATAACCTGTCCCCGAGAAGGCGGTTCTTATTACAGTGAGTTCTGGGACACCATTTCCATAGTCTTCACCTCCGGCTCCTCCTGGTTGCAGCTGCTCAGTGATCGTGAACCCGGGTCCTCTTCTCTGTAAACGGTCACCTTTGGTCCAGTGTGATGAGTTGGTTAGGTCTCAAACTGCTGAGTTGGTTAAAACTAGTGAACCTCCTGTCCTGTGCCCAAGTTTCTTGTTATCTAGTTCACCCAAGGATGCACCAAGGATGCACCCAAGGATTATTGTCTTTGCAAGGTGTCAGCGAACTCCTGTTTCTCATACAATAAGTTACACAGAGTTAAGCAAGGCTAAGCAATAGGGATGCGCATTAAAGGGTTAGCTTTCTAAGAGTTAGCCTTTAAAGTATAGTGTCAGCTCTTTAAGTGTTAATTAGTTAATTGTTAATTCCCTGTATCTTTTCCCCACTTTTCTAATAGGTTAGTAAATTATTTTACTAATGAGATGATTCTTTATCTATGTTTTCTCTGGCCACAGGTAAGAAGGCTACTTCTACCTGAGAAAACCCATCTCTATCCTTAAACAGATTTTTAATGTTAATGCCAAAGTCAGGCTCCCAGTGTTTGTCCGCTGCGCTGCTGAGCAATTTTGGGGCAGCTGACAACCATATGACTGGTGCTCCGGCAGCAACGACATCTTCTGGACTGCCATGGGAGCTTGCATTCTTTGGCGTGGTGACCCCGCTGACTGCAACTGTAGCATTTGTCTTCTCTTTTGGCTTTTGTTTTGTTGAGGTAGTAAGTGTCACCCGGGTCGGTCACCCAGAAGGACCAAAAGGACCAAAACATGTCAAGGTGGACATAACCTAATTTTTTGATAGAATTTCATAAAGGTTTTGTTTAATTACTACCAACTTAAAACTCCATTCTGCAGAAGTGGACAATGTGATATATATAGTCAGATTGGTTTGATTCTAAAGAACCAATTTAAAGCGTCCCCCTACAGTTTTATTCAGATCTTGCCCATGTCAATTTTCATCCCACCTGTGTGCTAAGGTTATGATTATAAGTGTCACGGTTTAAGGTAAGGTGGCAATAAACCGTGACAGACGCTCCCTGTTAGCCACTTTACCTCCCACCACCCCTTCCTTTAGATTGGAAAGATGATAAGAAAGATAAGGGGAAAGGAAGAGACACTTAGACTTCAGGTTGGAGAGTTTTAAAGGGTTTACTAATGCTACTAATAAATACAGAATATACATACAAAATATACAAAACCAATCTCAAGTTGGTGTCACTCCAGCAGCAGGAGGTGGATGTGCGGAGCTGGCGGATCCAGGAGGTGCAGCTCAGGCCCCCGGAAGTCATGGACGGGACTTCACAGCAAACTCGAACCTGGTTGCAGGGATGCAGGGCCTGAGGCTTGTAGATCACAGGCAAACAGAGAGGGTCCTCTCTAGATGCTGGCCATGGTTGAAGAGAGCGTGACCCTCGTGATCACCCTCTTATATAGGGGGCATGACGATTATGGGATGGAATACTTCCATTGATCCTCAGCTGGTCAGTTCTAGTCACCTGTTCCATCCACCCCTCCTCAAAAACGCCCCACTCACAACAGAACGTAGGAAAACTTACCAGCCCTTCTTAGCTACCATAGTAATAAATCTAAACACGAGCTTCTTCAGCATTCCGTTGGTCTCTTATGAGCACCAAGGAGAGCATCCTAGGAAAAATATGCAGGTTAAAACTCAGAAAAGTACAGCCCCCCTAGAAGAACTTAGCTGAAAAAAATCACTAAAAGAGAACCGGTCTTGTTTTTAACAAAACCAGGACAATAAGAAATACAATTTTCCAGGTTGCACCTGGATTACCCTACATGGTGCTTTGCAGGCTTTCTTCACTCTAGAATGATGAATCCAGGCATTCTGTTCTTTAATCTTGACAGCAGTGAAAGATGTCAGGAGGACATGAAATGGACCTTCCTACTGTGGTTCCAAAGTATTTTTTGTAAGAGACTTCACATACACATAATTGCCCAATTGGATGTCATATACTGGCCCATACAAATCTCTGCTCCAAGTTCCAAACACATTTCCAAATTTTGTTAAGTTTTTACCCAATGCTATCATATAAGAAGTCATAATTTTGTCCCCTACTTGTGCAGACATCCCCTTCTGTACATTATAGGGTCTCCCATACAGGATTTCAAAATGACTCAACCCTTGCTTTGCCCTTGGCCTTGTTTGTATACGCAAGAGGACCAAAGGCAAAGATTGAGGCCAAGCCAAATTCGCCTCCTGCCCCAGTTTTACAATTAGTTGTTTAATTACATGATTTTTTTTTTTTCCTACCTGGCCACTGGATTGAGGACGATAAGGGGTATGTAGTTGCCAGGCTATTCCCAAGTGCTGACTGATTTGCTCTACAACTTTTGAAATAAAATGTGACCCTTTATCAGAGGATATAACAGCTGGAACTCCAAACCTTGGTATTATTTATTGTACTAATGCTTTAGTTACCTCTTGAGTTTTTGCTGTTCTGGTAGGGAATGCTTCTGGCTAACCTGAAAAGTCATTTGTTAGTACCAACATATATCAGCACCCCCCTTTTCTTGGGAGTTTCAAAAAATCATTTTGCCAATGTTGCCCCGGTCCATTTCCTTTCCCAATTTGACCCATTTCTGTCTTGGATATATTCTTCGGATTAGCCTGGAGGCAAAGATTTCATTGCTGTGCTTCTGCTCCCCAATGTCTCTTTCTGTGTTCTTTTCTTACTAAAGGCCAAACTAAATAGGAGATAACAATAGCTGTTCCCTGTGGGGTGTGAGCCCACCCTTCCTAATTATATGATCCCTCTAGAACTATAATAAGTTTCCGGTCTTCCTTAGTATATTCTGGCTCACCTTCTAAAGAGACCTGGCCATCGGGGACTGGGGCACTTTCTACATTTACCTTTTGCTTGGGCACCAGTTTTGCCTCTCTCTCCACCAGATCATTTCCTTTTTCTAATTTCGAGCTCACTTTCTGGTGTGCCTTGATATGCATGATTGCCACCTTCTTAGGAAGTTGAGCTGCCAATATTTCTTCTGCATGTTTGATATGTTTGCCTTAAGAGTTCAAGAGTCCTTTTTCTTTCCAAATTGCTCCGCGCGCATGCACGACCCTGAAAGCATACTTAGAGTGCGTTTAAAAGTTCACAGTTTTACCCTGAGCTACTTCCAGAGCATGAAAAAGGGTGATTATTTCTGCCTTTTGTGCTGAAGTACTTCTAGACGGAGGTCCAGATTCCATCACTTCAAGGTTAGTAATTATAGCATAAGCAGAATGCCTTTCACCGTTCATGATATTGCTGCTTTCGTCCATAAAGCAGTTCTCAGTGTTCTCCATAGGACTGTCATTTAGATCTGGTCGGCTGGATTATGTTGCTTTGATGGTTTCCAGGCAATTATGATGAGCTGGTTTTCCAATATTACCACTGAGGAAAGAAACTGGGCTGACAATGTTAGCGACGATGATTTATCCTGATATTTGAGAAATTTTTGTGGGGAAGCCTATGTCCCCCTTTTTCTTGTAGAACTGTAGACACCGTGTGGGATACTAGCACAATCATTTTCTGACCCATGGAAAATTTTTGGGCCTCCTATATGTTAGGTACCACTGTTGCAACTGTTGCAACTGCCTGCAGGCATGCAGGCCACCCCGTTGCAGTTGAGCCTAGTTGTTTGGAGAAATAGGCCGCTGCTCATTGGTACGGGTCAAGATCCTGTGCCAGTACACCCAGGGCTATTCCCTGCTTCTCGTGAGAGAATAGAAAACATGCTTTACTCACATCTGGGAGTCCTAAAGCAGGCACTGTCATCAAAGCCTTACCAAGTTCTTCAAAGGCTTGTGTAGTTCCTTTATTCCCTTGCAGGTGTTTCTGATCTGTGGCCATTAGTGCATACAATGGCTTGAAAAGCAATCCATAATCATAAATCCACAACCGGCACCACCCTGTCATGCCCAAAAAGGTCCGTAATTCTTTTACAGTTTGATGCTTTGGAGTTTGGCATATAACCTCCTTTTGAGCCTGTCCCAGCGTCCTCTGTCCTGCACTAATTTCATATCTCAAATAAGTTACTTGTTGCTGTATCATCTGGGCTTTCTTTTGTGATACTCATTATCCTTGGAGCTCCCAAAAGTTCAGTAAACTTACAGTTCAGGTTATGCACGTCTTCTGTGTTGTGGTAGCGATCAAAATGTGATCCCCATATTGTAGCATCTGTCCTTCATCAGATGGGGCTTCCCAAGATTAAAGATCTTCAGCAAGCTGATTTCCAAATATTGTCGGGCTGTTCTTAAATCCTTGTAGCAACACCGTCCATGTGAGCTGCGTTTTACATAAATCTTGTCTGGCTGGCTTCACGGAGAGAGAGGCAAAAAGGCATCTTTTAAATCTAAAACAGTAAACCAAATCAAATTAGAGTTAATACAGTCAGAAAGGTGTATGGGTTTGCTACCACTGGGTAGAGATCCTTTTTCCTTCTGTTTATAACCAGATTTATATGAATTTCTTATTACCGGCCAAATTCCTTCCCTGTCCTCCCTTTTCTAAGGGTATTGTTTTATCCTTACCGGCTTTTCTCCTTCTTTGATTTTTACCTCGACGGGTACAGCATTTTTGCCTCTTCCATCTATATCAGTAGCCCATACCCCAGGATACGCTTGGTTCACAACTTCTTCATTAATCTTGCCTTCTGTAGGAACATTTGCTAAAAGCCAGCTCATTATTTTCATATATTACTGATCATTTACCTCCAGAGTAATTTCTCCTTTTTCAGATCTGATTACTGCATCCGTTTGTTCCAACAAATTTCTCCCGAGAAGTTTTGTGGGGAATTGGACAGATATTGAAATTTATCAATACCTATTTGTTTACCCAATTTGCGTTTCAAAGGTTCACAAAAATATGCCTTTTCACTTTGGCCAGTGACTCCCTTTACCCGCTATGTAATTGTTTCTTATTGGCAATCCAGCAAAAATTCAACTTGTTTCTGTTCATTGCAGGTTCCCACCAGTCTTTTTTCAAAACTTGCTACTGTCCGTTTTTCTCTCTGCCTACTTCTTCTGTACCTTCCCCAACATTCATTTTCCCAATAGACATTGATCTCTCTCTAAAGGCTTTCAAAGACTTCCAACCTCTTTAGTTCCCTACTTTCTTATACTTTCAACAATCTTCTTTTTCCCTGTTGCTGAATACTCTCCAAGCTTCATCTAACAGTATTTCCAAATTTCTACTTTCTGTTGCCCTCAGCTTCTATAACTTTTCTAGGGGAGCTTGCAATATTTTGGGTGTCAGGCTACACTGAGAGGTATACGGCTTGTCCTCCCCTCGCTCCTTCTAGCAGCGTTTTTTTTTCTGTTTTTTTTTTTTTTTTTCTTTCTTTCTTTCCTTCCTGCAGTTTAGACACAGACAAGGCCACGTGGATGGGGGAGGTTGAGTTTATCTCACAGCTTGACACAGGTCTGTAATTTATGTTACAACACAGGCCTGGGATATTTCGCTTTCTTGTTTTTCTATTTCATTCAAGTCATAATAAACTTCATATGCAATTCCAATTAGCTCAGCAATAGTTACATTCCTCAGTCCCATTAACCTTTTGCAGATGTCAGAAAAACAGCATATTAAACATAAGTCCATTATTTCCATTATTTTCCTAGATCCAATTCAATCCATGTTCTAGCCACTTTCAAACCACTCTTAAATACAATGTCCCAAGCTCACATCCATCATAACATTTAGTTTGTTCTTTTTCCATATCTCTGAATAGAACATCAATTCAATATGGGTCAGAGTTCAACAACTTAAATCCTTTTGTGGTCTCAAAATTATTAGATAACAATAAAAGCAAATTAACTTAAAGTACTGTATCT
The DNA here is from genome assembly GCF_037038585.1 of Patagioenas fasciata. Classification (NCBI taxonomy): domain Eukaryota; kingdom Metazoa; phylum Chordata; class Aves; order Columbiformes; family Columbidae; genus Patagioenas; species Patagioenas fasciata. The sequence goes on from NC_092559.1 coordinate 35,247,968, forward strand.
CATCCTATTTTCCAAGTTCTGCAGAACAACATTTAATTGCCACTAACTGATATAACCCCACATTCAAACCACAAGTGAATACAATATTGTTTCAAACTTTCTTTTATCAGGATTCCCCACTAAGTTACTCCAGGCTCCATTGGGCACTTTTGGGCTCTTTCAAGTTCTGTCAGGATCTGTAAGACTCTGTCAAGATGTGTCAGGCCCTGTTGGGCTCTGTCAAGCTTTGTCGATCTGTCGATCTCTGTTGGGCTCCCTCGTGATTTGTTGCGCTGTGTGTGGCTCTTACATGCTCTGTCAGTTTCTGGCAGGCTCTATCGGGTTCTGTCAGGATCTGTCAGGCCCTGTAAAGCTCTGTTGGGCTTTGTTGGTCTGTGTCGTGCTGTGTCAGTCCCTGTCGGGTTCTGTCAGATTCTGTCGGGATCTGACCGTCAATAACCATCAGAGCCAAACAGGGCTTGACAGAGCCCAACAGAACTCGATAGGGCCCGACTAATCCCGACAGAACCTGACAGCGAACTACTGAGTCCAGTAAAGCCTGAAAGAGGCCAAAAAAGCATGACAGATCCTGAAAGAACTCAACAAAGCATGACAAAGCGCGACAGGGCATGACACATTTTGACAGAGCCTTACAGATCCCGACAGAACCTGACAGAGCCCGACAGCGCCCAACAAAGCTTGAAGGAGCCCAAAAGCGCACAGTGGAGCCTGACAGAGCTCGACAACACCCAACAGAGCCCGGCAAAACCCCACAGAGCCCTACAACTCTTGACATGACCTGACAGAGCATGATAGACCTCGAGAAAGACTAACAGAGCCTGACAAAGCCTGAAAAAGGGCAATAAAGGTTGACAAAGCCTGGCAGAGCTTGACAGAGACTGTCAGAGCCTGAAAGGGATTGAAAGAGCCCAAGAAAGCCTGACAGAATTTGACAGAGCCTGAGAAGGCCTGACAGAAAATAGCAGGGCTTTACAGAGATTGAAGAAGCCTTGTAGCGAAGAAAGATCCCAAAAAAATCTTGACAGACCAGACAGAGCCTGGCAGAGCCTGAGAGAGACTGACAGATCCCGACAAAGCCAAACAGAGACCAACAAAGCCTGATAGAGCCTGACAAAACCTGACAGGGATTGACAGAGCCCTACAGAGCCAGACAGAACCTGCCAAAGCCCAACAGACCATGACAGATCGCGACGGAGACCGACAAAGCCTGAAAGAAATAAAAAAAGCCCAACAAAGCCCAACATTGCCCAACAATGATTGACAAGGCCTGACAGAGCCCAACAAAACCCAACAGAGCCCAAGCAGGCCCCACAGAGTCAGAAAGAAGCCGACAAAGCCCGACAGAAACCAACAAAGACCGACAGTGATCCAAAAGGCCAACAAAGCCCAACACTGCCCAACAACACTTGATAGGGCCTGACAGAGCCCAACAAAACCTGACAGAGCGTGAGTAGGCCCTACAGAGTCCGACAGAAGCTGACTAAGCCCGGTAGAGCCAATCACAGCCCAAAAATTCCCTAGAAAACCTGACATAGATAGACAGAGCCTGTAACAGCCTAAAAGACCTGGGCAGAGGTTGACAAGGCCCGACAGAGCCCGACAGGGCATGACACACATTAACAGTGCCCTACATGCCCTACAAAGCTTGATGAAGCCCAGCAGATCCTGACAGGTCCTGACAGAGTCCGACAAGGCCTGACAGATTCTGAGAGAACCTAACAGAGCCCGCAAGAGTCTGATAGAGCCCAACAAAACCCGACAGAGCCTGAAAGGGACTGACAGATCCTGACAGAACCCGAGAGAGTTTGCCAGAGACCGACAGAGCCTGTAAGAGCCTGATAGAGCTCAAATAAACCCGACAGAGCCCAACAGAACTCGACAGAGCTAGACAGAGCCCAACAGAACTCGACAGAGCATGACAGGGCCTGAAAGAGTCTACTAGAAACTGAGAGAGCCTGCCAGGGCACGACAGAGCATGACAGAGTCTGACAGATATTGACAAATCTTGACAGAGCCCAAAAGAACCTGACACAATCTGAGAAAGCCTGACACAGTCCTAAAAGGGCCCAACAAAGCCCGACAGAGACCAAGAGGGTCTGACAGATCCCAGCAGAACTCGACAGGGTTGGACAAATCCCCACAGCTCCTTACAGTACACTACAGAGTTCAGTAGGGCCTGACAGAGGCCGACAAAGTGCAACAGAGACTGAAAGAGCTCAACAAAGCTTGACAGAGCACGACAGGGCTTGACACAGCTTGAGAGAGCCTTACATATCATGACAGAACCTGACAGAGCCCAACAGGGCCCAAAAAGTTTGAAAGAACCCAACAGCGCCCAATGGAACCTGAAAGACCTCGACAATACCCAACAGAGTCCGACAAACCTTGACAGAGCCCGACAAAGCCTGAATAATTGCAAGAAAGCCTGACAAATCCTGACAGAGTCTGACAGAGTCTGACAGAGCCTGACAGAGCCTGACAAGGTCTGACAGAGCATGACAAGGCTTTATAGAGCCTGAAAAAGCCTGGTAGGCAAAAAGAGCCCAAAAAAGCTTGACAGAGCCCGACAGAGCCTGACAGAGGTTGAGAGAGACTGACAGATCTTGACAAAGCTACACAGAGACCGTCAGGGCCTAAAAGAGCCTGACAAAACCTGACAGGGATTGACAGAGCCCTGCAAATCCTGACATGTCCTGACAGAGCCTGATCAAACCTGAGAAAGCCCAGCAGAGCCTGCCAGAGTCCAACAGAGCTCAACAGAGCTTGACAGAGCCCACCAGGCCTTGACAGAGCACAACAGGGCATGCCAGTGCCTAATACAGCTCAACAGGGTTCGACAAATCCTGACAGCACCCGATAGAGAACTATAGAGTTTGGCAGGACCTGACATAGGCTGAAAAAGTGTCAGGTGCCAGACAAGGTCTGACAGAGCATGACAGGACTTTACAGTGCCTGAAAATGCCTGGTAAGGCAGAAAGAGCCCAAAGGAGCTTCGCAGAGCCTGATAAAGCATGACACAGATTGACAGTGCCCTATATACCCCAAAAAAACCTGACAAAGCCTAATATGGCCTGACAGATCATGACAGAGCCCGACAAAGCCTGTGAAAACCAAACAGAGCTTGATAGATCCTGACAGAACCTGAAAAGGCCTGACAGAGCACGTGTATGGGGATATAGCAGAAGATTTGGCGAGGAGATTAGTTAAATGTAAATACGCTCAAGTGAAATGCACCTGTCTGTTTTTTTAAAAAGCACATACATCACACTAATTGTTTTACTGACCTTGTGTGCTTGATGAATAGAACCTCTGTGTTAAGTAACATAGGCCTGTGAGAAACTCTAGGCACCTTATCCCTATGTCTGAGATTCCTGCTTTGTTGTGAGAAAGAGCGGGAGGTTGTGCCTGCCTGAAGCCTTGAAATACAGGCGAGCTCAGCAGGCCCAGTGATCTTTCAGCAGGGCTGAACTTACCAGCGCCCGCGTCCCTGCTGGCGTCACCTCTGCCTGGGAGCTTAGGTGTGGCTTCGGAGATCCCCCAAGTAGAGAGATAAGTAAAATAAAACTTAATCCTTGCAATGTATTCGTGGCCTCTGGCTCTTCTTGCAAAGTGCCTGCATATGTGTACACACAGATCTCGACAGAAGCTGACAGGTCCAGGCAGAGCTTGAAAGAGCCCAACAGAACCTGACAGTATTTGAAAGAGCCCAACTAAGCCCAACAGTGCCCGACAATGCTTGATAGGGCCTGACAGAGACCAACAAAACCTGACAGAGCCCGAGCAGGCCCCACAGAGTCAGACAGAATCTGATGAAGCCCGATAGATCTCATCACAGCCCGAAAATGCCCCTAGAGAGCCCGACATAGATAGAAAGAGCTTGTCATGGCCTAAAAGACCTGGACAGAACTTGACAAGGCCTGACAGAACCTGACAGGACATGATGCAGATTGACAGTGCCCTACTGAGAGAATTGGTCTGAAGATGGAGAAGTATTTGCCTGAACATCACCATCAGGAACTGAGAGAACTGAGGCCCTGACAGAAAGAACGCATGGACAATGACTTGGAGAGAGGCTCAAGGAGAAGCATTGTGTTGCACTGGTTTCTCCGATACGGGGGGGCTGCTGCTTACAATGGTTGCTGTATGGATTTTGCCTGCTGCTTCAGCCAAACCAGCCCCTACCTCCTGAAAGTTATTGTTACGAGGGTCTCTTCAACCCAGGGACAATAGCTGCCGTCCAGAAGATGTGTTCTCATCTGCAGCCTCAGTCACATCTGTCCCCCACCTGCTCCCCCAAACAATGTCCAATGAAAAGGAGCATGCCCAGAAGCTCACCAAGGGTCCTGAGGTCACCCAATGGACCAGAGAAACACCCCTGAATGCAGGTCACGTAAGCGTTGGCAAAAGAAAGCGTGAATCTTTCCAGACTGCGCAGTACAAGCCTGGGTTGCAAAATCAAGGCAGAGACTGGCCTCAAACAATGGGAGCGAGGGGGGGGTGAAGAAGCCTAAGAGATGACTCCCGAACGGACACTGTGGAGATCTTCCCACCAGAGGATCCTGAACCACGACAGAGGACCAGCAGGACTCTATGGGACCGGAGACCATAGGGATGCCTCTGAAGCTTGACTGGTGGTAAATGCAACCTCACTTCTCATCTTTACTTTTACTGTTCCCCGTTTCTTTTCCCTTCTCTTTTTCTTACTCTCTCTTTCTATCGCGTGCTGCTTTACGGGCAAGTTAATAAAGTAACACTGTTTGATTGAACCATAACCCCTTGGCCTTTTGGTTGACTTAATTTTGAGCTCTGAGATCAAGGTAAACGAACCATCACGAGTCCATCACCGAGTGGACCATGACATTTAATTGGCGACGAGGATGGGATTCTGGGAAAACAGAGGGGTGTAGGTAGTGTATGGTCTGCACCAGGGGAAGGACATTTTGTCTCAGCCGCACCTAGCCTTACACTGATTTATCAGTGAGAAGTGTCTAGAACGCAAGGGAGGTGATTCAGATTTCCCGCACACCATACACGCCTTGGTGTAGAGCACCCCAAACTCGAGTTGAGGGTTCTGTTTCCCGGAATCTAACACAAAAGATCTCAAAGTGCAGAAGGGGTGTTGTTTTCATGATAATGAGTATTGTCTGCTAGGGAGAGTGAAGGGGCAATCTTGTGTGTTTGTGTAGCTAAGTTAGGTCCTCCCATAGCAGATTTCTAGACCTCTTCAACCACTCGGGAAAGAGAAGGGTGATGCAGTTGTTGCTGTGGTTTTCGTAACTAAGTTGTGCCTTCCTAGAGTGTGTACCGCCCCTTCGTAGTAAGAATGACTGGAAAAGCTGACAATCAGGACTTTTGGCTAGCAAAAGATCGGGACTCGTTCTACACGCTTTTAGCAAAGTATGGAGCCTGACCCTCCATACCCGGAGAAGACTGAGCTCATGATAATTGGACTAATTTACAGAGTGTAGTGGACCGAGTGATTTCTTTGCAGACTAAGTGTAAGTTTGGATCAAATAGAGATAAGACTGCAGTCTGCGCTGTTTTAGGAGCCAGCCTAGTAGCGGCAATCGAAGATCGCTTCATGCGGCACAGTAATGAAAGTAAAATAATAGAATCTCTTGAAAATCTGGTGCAGGTCCTGCAAAAAACAACCTCCAATTTAGAACAACAATTAGAAAACTGCTTTCAACAATTAGAAAAGGAGAGGGAAGAAAACTGCTCACTGAAAGCTACTCTAAAGGAGAACACGGGGGTGCTGAGGGAGTGGGAGTTAGAGGGGAAAAATATCCGACACATAAATCAAATCTACCGTCGGAAAGAATTGGAGGACACGGGAAAACGTTATGACGAATTCCCACACGTGAGACCCTTAGTTAAAACAGAATACTTTTATGCAAATGAGGAGGATACTGACCCTCGCATTACAACTAAGCAAACACCTTACACTGCCACTGAGCTGGCCCAACTTAAAAAAGAGTACGGTCGCCTCCCTAAAGAATCTGAAACTGAATATATGTGGCGTGTATCCCTAACTGGGGGAGACCAAATTCAGTTAAGTGAACAAGAGGCAAATGGATACTGGGGGCATGGAGTCTTCTTAACAACTGGTGACAGACATGCCCCGTGGTCTCTAACCCAGTGAGCTGCTTACTGGGCTGGAGGGCTAAACCCCTTAGATAGGGGAGAGCCCTTAGCAATTACTGGCACATCTGATCAATTGTTAGAAAGTGTACACAAAGCAGCCTGTTTGTAAATGATACATGAAAGGAAATTAATTCCCGAATGTGAATCCCCAATGATGTTGCCAGTGAATCCTGACATGATGACTCCCTTAATAAGGGGACTTCCAGAGTCACTAAAATCTACTGGAATTAACATTCAAAGGAGAATCACACTAATGAGCCCAGTAGAAAAATCGGAAAATATGGCTAGGAGCCAGGGTAACAGAAGTGGGAGCCAGAGGAAAGGAACTAATACTAGCATGGATGCCTCTTTCACCCCTCCCCCGACTTCCTGCAATAACCAAATACTCAAAAGGTGTGGACGTGGGGGGAAGTAACACAAGAATTGATAGATTACAATAGGAAATATGGCCCAGTAAAAATCCTAGAAGAGAGGTCAAGAGGAATCCGTAATATTGAAATCAAAAAGCTGCCCCTCTCTGCCAACACTGCTGCTGTTACCGGTATCCCAAAAAAAAGAACATCCATGCATTAAAACAGCAAAGGGAGAACAGCCTAAGGCCCAACAACAATGATGGGTTTTAGGAATTAAAAAGGGAGTTCCCAGAGATATAATGGAAGGCTTACCCCTTGATAAACTTAGTAAACGAGTATCAAGGTGGCGAAATCCAAAAGAGCCTTCACAGAATGTAAAAGCAATCCTACCTGTTATACCTTCAGCTCCCTCCCCCGTCAAGGATGAAAGTCTCTCCCAGAAACAGGAAAACTAGAACCTCTATTCCTTAGTAGTGAGCGGGGGAATGGGGGATGGATTTATATCCCGCAGCTCATGCGTACCAAAGGGGGCCCTAAGCATGAACCTGTAACTTTTTTCATTGACACCGGTGCACAAATTTCTGCTCTAAGTGATGTAGATGCTGACAGGTGTGGAGTTTTTCCCTCGAAGCGACGTTTTTGTGTCCTTAATGCTTTAGGGTCAACAGAAGTTATGAAAGTTGCTTGGGTAAAATTCTTGTTGCCAGGAAATGAGAGCACAGTCACTATTAAAATGGTGATTGGAGACATTCCTAACAGTTAGCTAGGTATGGATACCCTCAAAGGTAGACAGTGGGAAGTTTCAGAAGGATTATTGTGGACTTTTGGATTGTCACATCGAAGGCTATTGCAAGTCGCACCAGCACTCCCATGTAGTCATGCTACAAATGTAAAACAATACCCGTTGCCCCTTGGTGCCAAAGAAGGCATCAAACCAGTTATACAAGAAATGTGAGTCATAATTAACACACACTCTCCTTTTAACTCTCCAGTGTGGCCAGTTAGAAAGCCCAATGGGATGTGACGACTTACAATAGATTTTCGGCAGCTAAATGCCAACACCGATCCTCTAACCACCGCAGTCCCCAATCTGGCTGAACTAATAACCATGATACAGGAAAAGGCTCATCCAATCATGGCAACAACAGATGTCAAGGACATGTTTTTTATGATACCATTGCAGCCAGAAGACAGAGATCGTTTTGCTTTCACCTGGGAAGGACAAGAATACGCTTTCACCCGACTTCCGCAGGGGTACAAACATTCTCCCACATTAGCTCATCACGCTTTAGCCCAAGAGCTAGAAAAAATACCCAAACCCGAAGGCATAGCTGTTTATCAGTACATTGATGATACTCTTGTGGGTGGAAATGAAATAACAGAAGTAGGGGTAACCCAACAGGATATAATTACACATTTAGAAAATCTGGGTTTGCAAATTCCCCCCGAAAAGGTCCAAAAACCCTCACAAGAAGTAAAATTCCTGGGAATCTGTGGAAGGGAGGGATGACCTGCATCCCGCCGGACACTCTTGCTTCCTTAGTTCAGATCAAAATGCCTGAATCAAAAACGGATTTGCAGCATGTTTTAGGGTTGTTAGTTTTTTGGAGGAAACACATCCCAGACTTTTCTGTCATTGCTAGACCTCTTTACGATTTGTTAAGAAAAGGGGTAAAATGGGAATGGACAGCTTCTCAGGAAGAAGCTATGTGATTACTAATTTTTGAAGCAACAGCTCACCAAGCCCTTGGTCCTATTCACCCTACAGACCCTTTTCAGGTGGAATGGGAGTTTGCTTTATCAGGCTTGTCAGTCACATATGGAAGAGAAGCCCTGAGGGTCCAACCCGACCTGTGGGATTTTTCTCCCGGGGTTTTAGGGATGACAAAAAGAGATACACTGCTTGGGAGAAAGGTTTGTTTATTGTTAGTCTGCCTCTAGTAGAAGTAGAGAAGATTGCACGACAGCAGCCAATCGTATTAAGAGGCCCATTTAAAGTCATAAAAACAGTCACTTCTGGGACCCTTCCTCCTGATGGGGTAGCCCAAAAGGCCTCGGTACGAAATAGGTATGCTCAGATTGAACACTATTGCAACATTTTCTCAGTATCTGAAGGAGCTTTGAAAAATCTAGCTATACAAGAAACTGAGAGCTTGGACGATGACCAAGATAAACCTGCCTCAGTGATTCAAGTCGCACCTCCCTTTTCACATGATCGGTCAGCTAGTGCTTGGTTTACTGACGCTTCTGCAAAAAGAGAAGGAAAAGTGTGGAAATACAGGGCAGTCGCACTCCATACCTCTTCCAATGAACACATTATAACAGAGGGAGAGGGTAGTGCACAAGTAGGTGAATTAATTGCAGTATGGAGTGTTTTCCAACAGGAAGCACAAACTGCTACCCCTGTACACATTTATACTGACTCTTATGCTGTGTTTAAGGGCTGTACCGAGTGGCTTCATTCTGGGAGCAAAACGGATGGGAAGTTAATAGGATTCCAGTGTGGCAAAAAGTGGCAAGGAAATTTTAAGTATTGCTAAAAAAGGAATCTTTGCTGTGGGCTGGGTGGCTTCTCCTCAGGTAGATGGGGAATCCGCAGGAGAATGGAATAACCGAGCTGATGAATTACCAAGACTGACCCCTGTACAAAAGGATCAAATTTCAGAAGACTGGGAAGGCTTGTTAGAATGGTGTACATGTAAAGCGCAAACACACTGGAGCTAAAGACTTGTATCATGAAGCTCTGGTCTGAGGCTGGCCTGTCACCAGAGAAATGTGTAAAACCTGCATATCAGCTTGCGAACAATGTTGGAGACGGCTAGAAAGGCACCCTTTAGAAGATAACCCTCTGCATTTAAGGGAAGGAAAAGGTTTGCGGGATGCCTGGCAGGTGGATTACATTGGCCCCTTCAAGAAATCAGGGGGCAGGCACTTTGTACTGGTGGGAGTGGAAATTACGTCAGGACTAGTCCAAGCAGAAACTTTTAAAAAAGCTACAGGTGAAAATACTGTGAAAGAATTGCGAGAATTGTTTGGAACTTTTCCAAAGCCACAAGTCTGACAACGGTTCCCATTTCATTGTTAAAATCGTACAAGACTGGGCACAAAGTGAAGGGATTAAATGGACTTTTCACACCCCATATTACTCACAGGCTAATAGAATTGTAGAAAGAACAAACGGCCTCCTAAAACGGCTTTTGAGACCTCACGAGGGTAATTGAGATACTCGTCTGTGGCAAGCTGTCACAGGGGTAAATGACAGGTGGGGGGTAAATGGATGCCCCAAAATCACTGCTTTCTGTCCAAAAACCCCTTCCTTGATTCCCTCTCTAAAGGGACCAAATGATTCCAAGGGTTCAGCCCATTACTCGGGACAGCCAGTCCTGGTGGAACTCCCCACTGTGGGAAGTGTACCACTGGTATTGAAAACTCCTTTAAACACAAATTCATGGGTAGCTTCCAATGCCCTGGGCAAGGAGCATCAGATAAATACCCGCTGGATATTTCCATCATTTTAATTATTTTTGCCTCGAAGAGGTGAGTCCCGTTTGTTTTCCTTTCTGCAGAAGAACTCTGAGGGACAGAGAGAATAACGTGAATCATCCAAGAATCAAAACTGAAGGCCTAGTTTGTGAAGATGACCAAAAGTATAATTGTGTGGAAAATGTAGTTATGATTCGTGCTGAAGGAGTGCAGCTATGCTGCTTGCATGAAGGCTTGCAAGGGGGACATTGCGAGGGTTGCAAAACACATTGTGGTTGCTGGTGGGACCCCCTCTTAACCAAATAGGGCATGGAGCTAGTGAGGCGCAGAATGACCTTACAGCCCTTGAGGTTATAAAGAAGGTATGTATTTATCTATGACGCCAGACACACGGGGAATCATTTCACCTAATACGTGTGTAAAATTACAGTAGCTGTGAGTTTGGTTAAATGCAGTCAAGTGTTACATATTCATGAAAGTTTTAGGAATGCCTATACTTATTTATAACCTGTCTTCGAGAAGGCGGTTCTTATTACAATGAGTTCCAGGACACCATGTCCAGAGTCTCCACCTCCGGCTCCTTCTGGTTGCAGCTGAGCAGTGATTGTTAATGACATATGGTGACCCCGACGTGATCCTGCCTGAAGAGGATCTCGCATGAAGAGGAGACAGCGTGAAACTGTGACAGCCAAAGAAGAGCTGTGGAGACAGAGCCCGGTACAGCTGATAGAGCAGCCGAGGAGAGCTGCCGAAGATCCGGATCATTGAAAAGACGCCACACTAAGAGTTGGTGAGCTACCAGGAACGGGGAGGGGGTGGAACTTATCTAAAGAAGAGGGTATTATATTATCTACATGAAAGTTGCTTCTGAAGAAGCAGGGTATTAGCCCTCTGGAACTGGCTTTACAAAGGAAGGACTGTGTTACTATGGGGAAAGCACTAGTGAAAGATGCAAAGAAACAACTGAACTGTTAACAACATGTCACTTGTTGCTAGAGACTTTCAGAGGATTAAAAGAGCAACGGGAACATGCAGAGACAGCGGGGAGGGATGGTCTTCCTGGCTCTCCTGGGCCAGATTCAGAGGAAAAGGCGAGATTAAGTACTACTCCAACTCTCCCTGTTACTAAAGGTTTGTCAACACCGCCCAAGTCCATATTATCTGATACGGATAAGGATCCGCGACACTTTCTTGGAAAGTTAAAGGGAATAGAGGAGGAGCGTACGTATGTGTGGCCCCGAGATCAGATAAAAGCTATGAAAGACTCACATGAAAAAACAGCGTTGGGTTATATACGATCTCGGGAGGGGCCCCCGGAGCACCGGTCAGAGTAGTGCATTCAACCGACTGCTCCGCCGTCATCAATCACGGTTCAAACATGTGCTCCACCATCATCAATCGCGGTTCCGCCGTCTGCGTCACCGCCATTGGTCACAGTTCAACCTTCTGCCCCGCTGCTATCAGTCGCAGAATGAAAAAGTGGACTTTTTTTTTTCCTATCCCCCCTTGCCTGGAGATTTAGGTGAGGAAGATCCTCCTGTGGTGAGCCAGAGTGAGCCAAATAACGTAATTTCTATACACCTAGGTCCCCTCAGCCTGCCCCCGCCCCCCTCCCACGCTGCTGCAGAGCAAAATCCTGAGGGTGGGGGTAGAGTTTCAGAGCGTAAACCGAACTTACCAAAAAGCTGGGATTTAACCCCCAACACTTGGAAGAGACACTAATTGACACACCACAATTACAGGCACGATAAATTCCTGAAATCCTGAGGCAGTCAAGAGACCTCGCATATCAAGCTATGATAAAGGTGCCTGAAACCGACAAAGCAGCCAAATCATTTGCAACTATTAATCAGGGTCCCAATGAGAATTACATGCAATTTATTGACCATCTTCAAGAGGCCATCAATAAGCAGGTTGAAAACTTAGAAGCTAAGGAAGCACTGGTGTTGAAATTAGCAGTAGAGAATGCTAATGTTTGCTATCAACATATTATCTGCGAGTTTTACAGTACATATTATGTGTTTCTGTGTGTTGCCTCTCTGAAAATCAAGCAGCTTGTCAGGAATGTGAGTTAATTGTTTCACTGGTCGTTGTTAGAATTGTTTCTTTGTGGTATAAGTGCGCCGTAAAACCTTCTCCCCACTTTTCCCACTTGCGCTGCAAGCAGCCCTGTGCTTTCCCCCCCTCCCTCCCTCTTCTCGTAGTTTCTAGTTACGAGATGGGGTCAGGAATGACTGTTTTCAGTCGTGTTCATAAGAAATCGGTATTGGGAGGTGTTTTAGAACATAGGAAAGCACTTGGAAATATGAGGAAGGAAAATCTTGTGAAATATTGTAATAAATGGTGGCTGCTGTGTAAGTTTGATGATTGGGAAAAGTGTCCGGAGAATAGAACCTTGAAGTATAACTCTTTGTTGTTTCTAAAGTGAGAAGAACAGGAGAAAAATAAAACTCTACAAGAGATCATCGAATCATTTCAGACAGTTTTACAGGTGGAATGGTTTGAACTTCAACAAGCTGAGAGAGAGTTAACTGATAACACACAGGTCACAGTAAACTTGCTGAAGTCTGCAATATGCTCTCCTCATTAACCTGTTTTCTTTGTGGGTATCTATTTAAGCATGTTGCAGTTTTAGTAGGCCTTTGTTGTGTGGTCCAGTGATTTCACAGACTGTTAAATAACGAGAATGAGACTCAAAATGTGCGTTTTGTGATAATACAGAAGATCATGAGTAATTTAGTTCTTTACTGTGTGAATGTGATGGTAAAATTTTGTGTGTAGTAGCTGTTATTTTTCTTTCTAGCACACTAGCTTTATTCCGGCATTCAGACTTGCACAACTCTGTGATGGGCTGTGTTTCATCACTATGTACTAAATTTGGCTCTTGTGTATGCACACCAAGTAAAGAACCCTGGTTTTGGGATAACAGCTGTAGCACCCCAGATGAGACACTGATAAAAGCCTTGCCCGGTCCAGCTTGCTGCAGCGGCGGGGGGGGCCGGTGCCGATGGGGCTCCAGCGCACACTGACCTGTTTTGTCAGGGAGACCCAGCAGCACCACTACCTGGCTGAGCAGTAAGTGGTTCAAAGGTGCAATGCTAAAATCGAGATATTGTCTTGAATAAGTGTAACTCTGATCTGTCTGCATATTTGAACTTGGTATTTGGTTTTCATATCTGAGCTCAGTATTTTAATTTGCATATTTATATTTGGTACCAAAATAAATTTGTTGGGGGAGATAATTACAAAATGGGAACCGGTTCCATTACTAAAATTCCACCTTGCTCCCCCTTAGGATGCATCCTTCCGCATTAGAGTAATTGCTTCTATTGTTATCTAGTAATTTTGAGACCAGAAAAGAATTTAAATTGTTAAACTCTGATTTGCATTGGAAAAAAACCAAAAAAAACAAAAAAACCCCACACTTAAATGTTACGATGGATGTGAACTTGGTATTGTATGAAGATGTATTTAAAAGTTGCTACAGTATGAACTGATTTGGATGTAAGAAACTCAAATAATGGATTGATGTTTAATATGCTGGTTTTTTGACATCTGTAACTTGTGAAACGTAAATGGGGCTGAGGAATGTAACTATTGCTGAGCTGCTTGAAATTGCATATGAAGTGTATTATGGTTGAAATGAAATGGGAAAACAAAAAAGCAAAATATCCCAGGCCTGTGTCGAGCTGCGAGGAGTTTGCCAGAGCCTCCTACTTCATACCAGCGATTACGCCAGCTGCGTGGCCTTGGTACATCTGAACTGCAGAAAAAAAAAAACCACAAACAACCTGTCTTCCTGCTGCTAAGCGGAGAAAGGGGGGCTTTAGTCCCCCTGCTCTGTCTTTTATGTTCCCTGGAGTATTGTCACCCATCCTTGTTGTGGCACTGTGTTGCTTCTCGACATTGAATGAGGGGTTGTTGGTGTTGTTTCTTTTTGCTTCTGTCTTGTTTCTTAGGTTTTGGCACATCTTAGGAAAGAGCTCATCATTTTACCTCCTTGCTGAAGTCAGTCTTTTCACACTGGTCAGCTTTTGGGGGTCAGAGCGCTCAGTACTTCTCTGGGTCAGACTGGTACTCATTTGGGTGTGGAGTAGAGCCAGGCTGGTTTGATGTGGAGTTCAAACTGATTTGTTTTCATGTTGAGCTGGACGTCTTCCCATCTCAGATGGGGGTGAGAGGGAGGTTTTATTCCCCCCCGCGCCCCTCCCCTAAGCAATGTTACTGCTAGAGACCTGTAATACTGCATGAAGGAGTCTGAGGGTGAAATTTAAAGGCATCACCAGTGGATCCATACTTCTAATGAAGCTGGGAAATTAAACAAAAATATTATATATATATATATATATATATATCACAGTATCACAGTATGTTTGGGATTGGAAGGGACCTGAAAAGACCATCCAGTCCTATCTCCCTGCTGGGGCAGGAACGCCTAGGAGAGGTCGCAAAGGAACATGTCCAGGCGGGCTTTGAATGTCTCCAGGGAAGGAGACTCCACAACCTCCCTGGGCAACCTGTTCCAGTGCTCTGTCACCCTCACTGAGAAGAAGTTCTTTCTCAAATTTAAGTGGAACCTCTTGTGTTCCAGCTTGATCCCATTACCCCTTGTCCTATCATTGTTTGCCACTGAGAAGAGCCTGGTTCCATCCTCGTGGCACTCACCCTTTATATATTTATAAACATTAATAAGGTCACCCCTAAGTCTCCTCATTCTGTGGTAACTGGTTGTAAGAGACTTCTTAGTAAATTCACTGTGCTAGTTTTTGAGGTCATGGGAGAAAACGAAAGAAAAGCTGTTTTTTGAGACTAATAGAATGCCAAATTCGGAACAAAGTTTTAATACATGAATTCTTGTATTTGCCAGAAAGCCCTGTACCTCTCTTGGGTCAAGATTTGTTAAGTAAATTGTAAGCTGAAATAACGTTTTCTGAGAATTCTGTTTAGTTACATGTCCTACAAGAAGCTGCTTGGATGGTGCAGATCTACTTGTGCAAGTGAAAAATTTCCAGGGAAATTTTGAATGCTCTATTTCCACTAATATTAAGAGTCAGTGTTTCGATAAAGCAAACACTGCACTGATAGATCTGAAACAGGACTTCGATCTGGTAAGGGAAAACAATATCCAATAAATATGACAGCCAAAATGGAGTTAGAGATTTTGAGGAATAAATTTATGACAACCTTACAGGCTGACTGCATTCGATTGGACTTGCAGATTTGTCTGTTTACAGCTACAACATAGAAAAAACCTGTGGCTCTTGTGGGACAGTATGATGAGATTGCTAACAGACTGATATACTGATTGTTACTCTGATCAAGAAAAGCAGGGAATGAATTTAAGTCTCAAAAGGCCATGATCCTTTTGTCATACATGTACCATTTGTGAAGCTTAATTTTGATTTTTTTTTATTTGCAATCTATGTCTTTGTAAATTGCACTAGCTGGTTTTCTTAACAGCACAGCTTTTGGCATGCATAAATGTAAAATGTAAATTGCTGCAGAACCTGCAATTCTTTAACATCAGGTCATAGGCCATACGTGTATCTGGTCTGATCCTACATACTTGCACAGTTTTTGTTGAGGGTTCAGGAAAGTCTCATAAAGCTGTAGTGGTTTGGTGTGAAGATAACAATTGGCATCATTCTGTAAAAATTATTGAAGGTTCAACCCAATTAGTAGAACTTGGTGCAGCCTTACATTACTTAGAGCTTTTTAAGGAGGAACCTCTAAAATTGATTTGAGATTCTGAGTACGTAGTCGAGGTCCAACGTACGTATCTGATTCTGAACTGTGTTTTTTTTTTTTTTCTTTTTTTAAACAAAAAGGGGGGAGAAGTAGGGAAAACACCACAAAACCAATTGTCAAAAGCATTGTATGTGATGAAACACTTTGCAAGTGTGACCCAAAAACATGCTAAATCAGAAGGAACCTACGTTAGTTGTGGTCAAATCACTAGTTAATGGTCAATGGAAAAGGCCACATCAATTGATAACCTGGGGGAGAGGCTATGCTTGTGTCCTTACAGATCAAGGGCCGCAATGGTTGCCAGCATGAAATGTGAAATCTGTGTTATCTTCCTGGCAATGATTGCTGCATCTGCTGCGCTTTGGATGCCTGCACAGACAAAGACTAACGTGGATTACTTTAGCCAACATGACTGACCAGGACTCTATATGCCTAGTTATGGCATCTCTGGAAAACCTGTTCCACACATGCTTGGTTGGCATCCCCCTTGATAACTACAGCAGCATCCCACAACTGTTTCAAAATAGTGATTGGTGCAAAGGCATTGCAACGAACTGTAGTAATACCAACATGGCACTTTGGATTAATTACCTCCTGGAAGCAGATATTGAACCACAGGAACTGGAATTGCTGGCATCTATGTCCATGGACGCTTGTATCAACCTGGTTTGTGAAAAGTGTCAGAACAATATACGAGAACATGAATGGATAAGACTGCAAAATGTTAGTGCTACCCTTGGTGACTATAGAAATGAAACTCGATGGTGTAACGCCTCGCAGAAGAATCCAAGGGGTGTCATTGATAGTGTGGGACAGCGACCCCAAAAACCTCCTGTATGGTGTATTCTTGATCTGTGGAGATAGAGTCTGGCCAGGAATTCCTTCTAATGCTGTTGGAGGACTGTGTATTTTGGGACTATTAACTCTCTTAACACCCAATGTATCTATGATAATAGATCACAGAAGAGCAAGACGAGAAAAATACTTTTTGCATGTATATGAGTCAAATGTGATGATAATGTAGACTTTTGGGGATCAGGGTTAGGGGGTTTAGAACCTCATGTATCTGGTGTTGGCACAGCTAAAGCTTTAAATACTTTAGAAAAATTAGGATGCTGGTTAGTTAAGCAAACTAACAGAACTTCTAAGGCTTTAAGTGGACTTTTGTTAGATGTAGATTCTGTAAGACATGCCACATGACAGAGTAGAGCCGCAATAGACTTTTTGTTATTAGCTAAAGGACATGGGTGTGAAGATTTTTCATGGGATTTGTTAAATAAATTGCTTAGTGGTTGGAGGTTTTTAGGATGGTTGCTATCAGTAGTGAAAACGGGACTGATTGTTTTGATGATTGTTGTGGTTGTGTTACTAATGTTGCCATGCATGATTTCTCTGCTGCAAAGGGCCCTGCAGTCGACAATGAAGGCAATTTTTTTAGCACAAAAACAAAAAGGGGGAATTGTGGGGGACTACGGTGGGTCCGTGGATTCCCTGATGGAGGGCATGGGAACAGAAATTAGCCTTGAAGATATGAAGGTCTACCCGTGAGTAAAGGAGTATCCGGAGATGTTAAGGATGTACCCGTGAGAGAGAAGGGAGTAGAAGAGTAACACTGATGATAGCAAAATTAGCCAATGAGATGTTACTGCTGTAACTTGTAACCAATAGTGAAGAGACACATGAATTGGTAAAACTGTATAAAAATGCACTTGTGGCAATAAATGGCATCTACTACTTTCATCCTGGAAGAACTTGGTCTATGTCGTTTGTCCGTCTCAACCACGACAGTTAACACGGGTCCTCTTTCTTTGTACATGGTCACCTTTGGTACAGTGTGATGAGTTGGTTAGGCATCTCCTGTCCTGTGCCGAAGTTTCTGTAATCTAGTTTACCGAAGGATGCGCCAAGGATTCACCCAAGGATTATTATTTTTGCAAGGTGTCAGTGAAGTCCCGTTTTTCGTACAATATGTTACACAGAGTTAAGCAAGGCTAGGCCATAGTGATGTGGGTTAAAGGGTTAGCTCTCTAAGTGTCAAGTGTTAGTTCTTTAGGTGTTAATTAGTTAATTGTCAATTCTCTCTGTCACTAGGACAAAGGAAATCAGGCTAAGCTTTGAGCAAACTGTGTGGCTAATTGTAAACCTGGCTTGCTTTAAACCAACTGTAAGACTAGTTGTGAAACTAGAAGGTCACAAGGTAAGAAGACACGGAGGAAGAAAGAGGAACTTCCTCCAGAATGACCAACCGCAAGAAGGCCTCCTGAAGACCACAAAGGAAAGAACAAGTAATACCGAAGAAACGAAAATAGGATGAAACTAGCCGAAATCCGGAACTCAAAGACAATAAAAAGGGCCAGTTTGGAGATCTTAGTGTGCGTGTTTGTGGAGCGCAGGTTCCCTGCACACCCAGCACTGTTTTGCTTATTCTATTATCGAACACATTGTAATAAATTGCATGAGGTGCTGCTATCCATGATTGGAGTAGCCTGAGTTGTTTATTTCAATTGGTGACCCCAACGTGATAACCTTGGATATCTCTGCACCACTCTGAGCTCGGGGAGGCGCCCCACTCTAACCAGTGGCCCTAGTGCTCGGAGTGTCTGGAGATCCAACGTTATTACATGATAAAGCATAAACAAAAGAACTGAGCTCCTCCCCATACTGCAGTTCACCCGTAATCCAGAGAGCATGAAGTTCCCAACGGGAAAAGTGGACTGTAAGTACCGCTGGGTCGGGTGGTGTGTGTGACTGGTGTTGGCTGAAACACAACCTGGTTGCAAAGCGAGTGCGGAGTCCTTCTAATTGCGGTTCCAACACCCCACAAGGGGCTTGGCCACTGAAGGGACAAAGCGAGTGAAGAGTTTGTTTTGGTCATGGATTCGAGTCACACGTTGTGAACCAGTCAGGATAGGCCAGGGAACAAGCAAGTCCTTAGGTCTAGCGGGACCCACGGAAGGGGCCCAAGAGGTTGGAGGGGAGCAACCTGCCAGAGAAACCCCCCTGACAGTCCCTGGCGGGGGGAGGGGGGGGTGTCACGTTAGAATTTTGGAATGAAGAATTTACCCAGGGGAAGGGTAAAGAGAAAATGGTCTATTACTGTATGTAAATGGTAAAGAACTTTTTGGTCAAGAAGAAAGCGATATGTTTCATGCTGGGAAGGAAGTTTGAGAACTGTAGAAATATATGTTTTTGAGAAAAAGGATAAATATACTCAGGAGTAGACCCCCAGTTTGTAGCAAAATCCTGGGGAGATATAAGAAAGAAATTAGAAAAACTCAAAGAGATGGGGAGAAACAAAGAGCAAAGGAAAAAATTCTTAGTAGCCGCAGTAAGGGAGACTCAAAAGGCAGAGAAACTAACACCGGTTAGAGAAGAACAAAATGAACAAAGGGGGAGATCGGTCCCGGTAAACAGACCTCCTATGAATCGAATACAGAGAGAGAATGTCCCTATTTGTTGTTATTATTGTGGGAAAAAGGGACATATGCAGTGAAGTTGTAGAAATAGAGAGCAAAATGAGAAGATGTTTAGAGGAGCAGGGGCTCTATATATATTAGGGGCAAAGACAACAACAGAGCCCTTAATAAAACTCAAGATAGGCCCCCATAAAGAAGAAGTGATCTTTTTGGTGGATACGGGGGTAGGAAGGTCTACCTTCCCAGAGGATGCATTTTAAAGAAGACTGCCCTCGTAGTGGAAGCAAAGGGAGAACCCTTCAAAGTTCTCATACTGGATTATGTGGAAATTGAATCTAAATAAGAAATTGCCTAAATGACTTCTTATTAGTCCCAGAGGCTGAAAATAATCTATTGGGGAGAGATTTAATTGTGGCATTAGGCATGACTATAGAAATTGAACAGGGAATATTAAAAGTAAAACTATATGTGATAACGCCACAGGACAAAGTCAAAACCAACCATATCCCGATTTCCTGTGGTAGCAAATCTATATATATTGCTAAACCAGATGTCCCCAGAAAACATTTAGTATAGCGTAGTAAATCTAAAAGATGTATTTTGGGCCTGCCCCTTAGATGAGAGTAGCAGGAATTATTTTGTTTTTGAATGGGACGAAAACAACAATTAAGATAGACCGTATCGTCACAGGGTTTTACAGAATTACCAAATTTATTTGGATAAGTGTTAGAAAAACTATTGTTAGAATTTGAACCCCCTTCTGGGGTAAAGTTAATATAATAGACGACTTATTAATTGCCGGAACGAAGCAGAAGAGACAGTATGAAAAAGAACCATAGGATTATTGAACTTTTTTAGACACAAAGGATTAAAAGTATCAGAGAGTAAATTGAAGTTTGTAGAACCAGACGTAAAATATTTAGGACATTGGTTTATAAAAGGGAAAAGACAATTGTTAGGATTGTTAGGATATTGTAGACAACGGATAGGTGCAGATCTCAAGAATGGGGGATGTTATTTTTTTTACCGGATAGTAGAGAGATAGTCCCCAAAAATTAGGTTAAGGGAATCCTAAATTTACTCATTGGGGAACCAGAGCTCTCCATGATCAGTTTTTGAAGTGTTTTGGATGTTTTTGAATTTTCTTGAAGTTACTGTGTGGATGGGTTTCTCTTAGATGGAGATTTGTTATTAAACTACCCAGGCCCAAAAGAATTTCAAGGCCACCTTGGAAAGCTGAGAACACAACATAAATCAACAGACCTATTAGCAGTGAGACTTGGGCGCGTAGACAGCTCATGAACATAGACAATGTCCAATCAGCTAATGCATGCTTGGAGCGTGGACGCGTGATCAGGAAATAACTGCATATATAAGGAGGCTTGTTTCTGTAATAAATGGCTTCGCTTGAATTCATATTGGATTGTGTGGAGTCCATGATTTTTCACGCTCGCAAGTGGCGATGCCGACGTGATATGCAAGGAGAATTTACGGCGAGGGGACAACTGCTGCGAGGAGCGAGCACCAGCTGGAGACGGCATGGCTGGACCGTGATCGGGACGTAGTCTGCAGGCTGCGTGTCTCCTGATTGATCGCTACAGAAGTGACAGAGGAGAGATAGAGGATCCGATATTGTTGCAACGGACACCCAAAGAGGTGAGCAGCTGGGGGCGAGAGGAGATGGGGCAGAATATTTTTAAAGAAGAAGAAGAAATAGTGCGACTCCTCTCGCATATCCTCTCTATGAGAAGGGTGAACTATGAGGAGAGTAACGTCAAAAAACTTTGAATTTGGTGGAGAGGCAATGGGTTTCCTGCTGATCTGTCAGGAGCTTTTCAAATAGAGACTTGGGAAAAAGTGGGAACTGTGTTGTGGAAGGCGATCAGTTGCAGTGAAAAATATATTCTCGGCCTTGTAACCGCCCCGAAACTGATAATTACTACACTGAAGCAATTAAAACCTGAAAAGACTGTTATGAGCATGTCGAGGGTTAAGATTGCGGGGTGACAATCAAACCCTGGCAGATGTATTGTTAACCTCCTCTCCCCCCCACTTCCCCCTTTTGCCCCTCCCTCTCTCCCCTTCCCACTCAGGACAGGCGATCGGGAGGGAAGGAAGGACAGAGAGAAGAGAGTTGGAAAAGTTAAAGATGTTTTACTAATGCTACTAATAAGAACAGAGAAAATAATACAAAATATACAAAACCAATCCTCTAAGTCTCAGCAACTGCAGAGCCAGCACCCAAAGTCCTGGATTGGACTCTGTAGCCAACCGGAGCTGGATTCAGTCTGTCACTAGGCCTCAGTTCGCAGGGACGACCAGCAAGGTCCTCTCCTAATGTCAGCCATGAGGAAAAAAGGGCCGAGATCCTCGTGATCTCCCACTTTATATGAAGTATTCACGTGAATGGAATGTTATACACCATTGGTCAGTCTCTCGGTCATCAGTTTTCTCGTTGCCCCTCTCGCGAGATGTCCATCCATGCTTATCAATAAGTTTGCATTCCATTCCTAGGTTTAACCAAAACATGTGTTGGGTTCTCCAGGAAAATGCAGCTAATATGAAGGCTTTAGCTGACAGGCAAAAATTCACTAAAAGAGAAACTTGTTTTTAACAAAACCAGAACATTCCACCCCTTATAATATGACATTCACTGAATACTTAAACCTTATCAATACAATCTATCAATACAATCTAATTAATCACTACTACTATATATATATATATATATATATATACACACATATGTACATATATACACAGGAGTAATTAATCAGTGGACCATCCTTTGAAAAGTTCATTAAGTTCATTTTGTCACAACAGTCTCCCAGGGCAGGAAAAATGGTACAAGTGCATCTCATGACCACTGTTTGTGGGTTAAGGACACCAACTTCGAAGAAGGTGTCGGGCGCCACTCGAAGAAGCTAGCTCTAGTTTCATCACCATTGTCTTGATCTGAAAGACACTTATTAAACATTGTTAGTGCGGCAATTCACATCATACAGTTCAGCATTGCATATTTTCACCTAGAATCAAATCCCCTTGAGGTACACACCGAACTTCTCCATCCTTAAGCATCACCCACCAGGTGCTGCCAGGTCCCTGGGCAAAAACAATCCCACGAATAGGTTTGCCTTTGCCTGAGGCAGGAGTAACCCAGACTGCCTTTCCTAACATATTTTTCATGTGTACTACAGGGACTTCATCTCCTTCTACAGTCCGTAGAATTTCTGATTGGGCAGGCCCGGCTCGATTGGTTGATCCCCTAGTGTTGACCAACCAAGTGGCTTTTGCTAAATGTGAATCCCAGTTTTTAAAGGTTCCACCACCAAGTGCCTTTAGTGTAGTTTTTAACAAACCATTGTACCTTTCAATTTTCCCAGAGGCTGGTGCATGATATGGAATATGATATACCCACTCAATACCATGTTCTTTGGCCCAATTGTCTATAGTACTGTTTTTGAAATGAGTACCATTGTCTGATTCAATTCTTTCTGGCGTACCGTGCCGCCAAAGGACTTGCTTTTCAAGGCCCAAGATAGTATTTCGGGCTGTAGCATGAGGTACGGCATATGTTTCCAACCATCCAGTGGTTGCTTCCACCATTGTAAGTACATAACGCTTACCTTGACGTGTTTGTGGAAGTGTCATATAATCAATCTGCCAAGCTTCTCCATACTTATAC
The DNA here is from genome assembly GCF_037038585.1 of Patagioenas fasciata. Taxonomy (NCBI): domain Eukaryota; kingdom Metazoa; phylum Chordata; class Aves; order Columbiformes; family Columbidae; genus Patagioenas; species Patagioenas fasciata. Next base: position 35,270,797 of record NC_092559.1, read on the forward strand.
TTTAACCATCGCCCCCCATACCATACAGGTTTTAACCGTTTTGCTTGTTTGATTTCAGCGCAAGTTTCACATTCATGAATAACCTGTGAAATAGTGTCCATAGTTAAATCCACCCCTTGATCACGAGCCCATTTGTATGTTGCATCTCTACCTTGATGCCCTGAAGCATCATGGGCCCACCGAGCTAGGAAAAGTTCACCTTTATGTTGCCAGTCCAAGTCCATCTCAGCTACTTTAATCTTAGCAGCTTGATCTGCTTGTTGGTTGTTTAGATGTTCCTCGGTGGCTCGACGTTTAGGTACATGAGCATCTACATGCCGAACTTTCACAGGCAGGCTCTCTAGCCGAGCAGCAATGTCTTGCCACAGTGTGGCAGCCCAAATGGGTTTACCTCTGCGCTGCCAGTTGCTTTTCTTCCATTGCTGTAGCCACCCCCACAAGGCATTTGCTACCATCCATGAGTCAGTATAGAGATAAAGTATTGGCCACTTCTCTCGTTCAGCAATGTCCAAAGCCAGCTGGATGGCTTTCACTTCTGCAAACTGACTGGATTCACCTTGTCCTTCAGTGGCTTCTGTAACTTGTCGTGTGGGACTCCACACAGCAGCTTTCCACCTTCGATGTTTTCCTACAAGACGACAGGATCCATCTGTGAACAGTGCATACTGCTTATCAGTCTCTGAAAGCATATTATATGGTGGTGCTTCTTCAGCACGTTTTACTTCATCCTCATCTGGAGACATCCCAAAGTCTTTGCTTTCTGACCAGTCTGTAATAACTTCTAATATCCCTGGACGGTTGGGACTTCCAATTCGAGCTCGTTGTGTGATCAGTGCAATCCATTTACTCCACGTAACTTCGGTTGCATGATGTGGAGAGGGAACCGTCCCTTTGAACATCCAGCTCAGCACCGGCAGTCGAGGTGCCAGGAGGAGCTGTGCTTCAGTGCCGATCACTTCTGAAGCAGCTCAAACTCCTTCAGATGCTGCTAGTATCTCCTTTTCAGTTGGAGTATAGTTGGCCTCAGATCCTTTGTATCCTCGACTCCAAAAACCTAAGGGTCAACCTCGGGTTTCTCCTGGTGCTTTCTGCCAGAGGCTCCAGGTAAGTCCATTATCTCCGGCTGCAGTGTAGAGCACATTTTTAACATCTACTCCAGTTCGGACTGGTCCAAGGGCCACCGCATGAGTTATCTCACGCTTAATTTGTTCAAAGTCTTGTCGTTGTTCAGGGCCCCACTCAAATTGGTTCTTCTTACGAGTCACTCGATAGAGAGGGCTCACAATGTGGCTGTAGTCAGGAATATGCATTCTCCAAAAACCTACAATGCCCAAGAAACTCTGTGTCTCCTTTTTATTAGTAGGTGGAGACATTGCTGCAATTTTGTTGATCACATCCATTGGGATCTGACGACGGCCATCTTGCCATTTTATTCCTAAAAACTGGATCTCTCGTGCAGGTCCCTTGACCTTGCTCCGTTTTATGGCAAAACCAGCATCCAAAAGAATATGAATTATTCTCTCACCTTTCTCGAAGACTTCTTTCGCTGTGTCGCCCCCTACGATGATGTCATCAATATATTGCAAGTATTCTGGAGCTTCACCTTGCTCCAGCGTGGTCTGGATCAGTCCATGGTAGATGATAGGACTGTGTTTCCACCCCTGGGGCAAGCAATTCCATGTATACTGGATGCCCCTCCAGGTGAAAGCAAACTGCGGCCTGCACTCTGCTGCTACAGGAATAGAGAAAAATGCATTAGCAATGTCAGTTGTAGCATACCACTTGGCTGCCTTTGACTCCAGTTCAAATTACAGTTCTAGCATGTCAGGCACAGCAGCACTCAGTGGTGGTGTAACTTCATTCAGGCCACGATAGTCTACAGTTAGTCTCCACTCGTCACTAGACTTACGCACTGGCCAGATTGGGCTGTTAAAAGGTGAGCGAGTCTTACTGATCACACCCTGGCTTTCCAATTGACGGATCAGCTTCTGGATAGGAATCAAAGAGTCTCGATTGGTGCGATATTGCCGGCGATGCACCGTCGTGGTAGCAATTGGCACCTGCTGATCGTCAACCATCAGCAGTCCTACAACAGAAGGGTCATCTGAAAGACCAGGCAAATCAGACAGCTGTTCAATTTTCTCAGTGTCCACAGCTGCTATACCAAATGCCCACCTATACCCTTTTGGGTCCTTAAAATACCCTCTCCTGAGGTAGTCTATACCAAGGATACACGGAGCATCTGGACCAGTCACAATGGGATGCTTTTGCCAGTTTTTTCCAGTTAGGCTCATTTCAGCCTCTACAACAGTCAGCTCCTGGGATCCCCCAGTCACTCCAACAATATTGATGGATTGCGTTCCTTTATAATTAGAAGGAATTATTGTGCACTGAGCACCAGTGTCCACTAAAGCTTTGTACTCCTGGGGTTGTGTTGTACCAGGCCATAGTATTTGTACAGTCCAATAAACTCTGTTATCCCTTTCCTCCACCTGGTTGGAGGCAGGGCACCTCTAATTCCTGTTTTGCACAGTCTCTGGGTGTGAATTAGAGGTTCCTTCAAGAGCATCAGAATCTCTTCTGCTCCTTTTGTAAACTGGAGCAGCCACCTTCCTAGGAGTTTTTCCTTTTATCTCACGTACTCGTTCTTGAAGTTCTGAGGTAGACCTTCCATGCCGCTTATTCATGTTTTCTCCCTGTTCATGTAGGAAGAACCACAGTGAACCTCTTTTTGTGGGCTGTCTCTGCCCTCTCTCTTGAGATTGGAAACGCCTTCTCCTAACAGCTGAAACATAGGTTTGTGCAGGTCGTGAATGGTATGTGTCTTCTCTGAGCTCTTTGATTTCTTGCAACAGCTTTTCAAACCGGTCATCAGATTTTTCACACAGTTTCTCCACAGCAGAGACACAAGCCCGTAGAGAACCAGCAAGGCTGTCCTCAAAGCACCGGAGCTGCTCAATCACTTCATTAATTTCTTGTGCACCTCTAGCTGACCAGACCATTCCTGCCAATGACTTAGCATATGCAGGTGGTGCACTTTGTACAAATCTGCACCACATAGATTTTGTATAATTGATTCTATCTGGGTCTGTCCCCTCTTGGCTGTTTGGTCCTAGATAGATGATCTCTCGCGCAGCTAATTCTCTCAGGAACTGGATACCTCTCTCCATAGTATTCCATTTCCCTAACTTGGATATACAATCTTCCTTGTAGGGAAATCTGACTTTCATAGCTGCCAGGAGTCAGGTCCAGAGAGTAGCGGCATTAGACTCTCTTGAAATTGCCCTATCAATGGTGGAATCTTTTGACAGAGATCCCAGCTGCCTGGCTTCACCACCTTCTAATTCAATTGTTTCTGCCGCATTGTCCCAGCATCGCAGCAGCCAGGTTAAAATATTCTCGCCTTCACGACGACTAAAGTCTTTTTGCAGATCTCTCAGCTCACCTGGAGAAAAGGACCGAGTGGTGGTCACTTCATCTCCACCCTGTCCTGATGATGCCTCTTGGGTTGATGTTGGCCCTGTGCCATCACCTGCTGCACGGGTAGTCTTTCTAGTGACTTTCTTACAACCGGCAACTGATGCTGATATGGGTTCACCATCATTTGATTCATTTCCAGAGTCTGAATGACTGTCACAGTGATTGCTGTGGTTACAGCAGCAACAGTGAGCAGTGTGTGAAGAAGGGGGGGCTGCCTTGTTAGCCTTTGAGGCTGGAGAGGTAATGTTATCTGCAGCAACCTTGGCAGAGGAGCTCTGCGGAGGAGCTGTAGCTTCAGCCTGTGAAGCCGCGGTTGGGGGGGCAGTGGCTGCAGCAGCAGCTTTGGCTGTTTTGCCTTTTCTCGAGCGGCTAGGAGTGCTTTTTGCTAAAGCTTCCGAAGACGCACTGCAAATCTCAGGACTAAAAAGAGACGCAAACCTCCTATTGAACCTCATTTCTCTTAACAGTAACACAAACTGACACACATTCAGCAAAACAGATAACACCATCACAGTTCTATCAAAGCTCCAAGGATATTCGAAGTTCTCTAAAACATTTGCAAACTGTCCTAGCGAAAACACAAAAGTATTGTTAGTCAGTCTTTCTAAAGATTCGCTTGACCAATTAGTAAATACAGAGCCATTCTGCTCTTTAATCTCTCCTGGAGGTTTTTCGAGGTAAAGCAGAATCGAGTAGAAATTCATTAGCGGCTGCAATATAATGAAATAAACCAGTGCCATACCACACAGTATCATCATGACCGCTGTCCAGTTTCTTGTTGTTATATAATGAATACTTCGATTTAGAAAGAAACACCAACACAGATATGGGATCAGCGAGCACAATGTAGAAAATAACTGATACAACTTTTGCCATAACATCTTTAAATCAATGTAATTCACTTTGCCTTAATACCACTAAAACATATCCGAAGCAGACGCGCGAGTATCACAACTCTATGAGTTGGCACCGTGCCAAGAAAATTGAAAGGTACGTCAGAGCAGTAGAAAAGCCAAAAATCTCCAAATTTACCCCTTTCTCTTGCCCCACGTTGGACGCCAATTATCTGTCGAGGGTTAAGATTGCGTGCGGGGTGACAATCAAACCCTGGCAGATGTATTGTTAACCTCCTCTCCCCCCCACTTCCCCCTTTTGCCCCTCCCTCTCTCCCCTTCCCACTCAGGACAGGCGATCGGGAGGGAAAGAAGGACAGAGAGAAGAGAGTTGGAAAAGTTAAAGATGTTTTACTAATGCTACTAATAAGAACAGAGAAAATAATACAAAATATACAAAACCAATCCTCTAAGTCTCAGCAACTGCAGAGCCAGCACCCAAAGTCCTGGATTGGACACTGCAGCCAACCGGAGCTGGATTCAGTCTGTCACTAGGCCTCAGTTCTCAGGGACGACCAGCAAGATCCTCTCCTAATGTCAGCCACGAGGAAAAAAGGGTCGAGATCCTCGTGATCTCCCACTTTATATGAAGTATTCACGTGAATGGAATGTTATACACCATTGGTCAGTCTCTCGGTCATCAGTTTTCTCGTTGCCCCTCTCGCGAGATGTCCATCCGTGCTTATCAATAAGTTTGCATTCCATTGCTAGGTTTAACCAAAACATGTGTTGCGTTCTCCAGGAAAATGCAGCTAATATGAAGGCTTTAGCTGACAGGCAAAAATTCACTAAAAGAGAAACTTGTTTTTAACAAAACCAGGACAGAGCATTAGTGACTCAAAACTTAAACTTGAACTTTGGGACGATATAGGGCAGAAATTATGGGATAAAGTCAGCAATGGAGATAAAGAAGCTAAATCATTAGCAACTGCATGGAAGCTTATAATTACCGTCTTAAAAGATCTTAAGGCTGAACGGTCTGCTGCTGCCGGAATTTTTGCAGCGTTGCAGCCTGATAAGTATCCTGAAAATCGCTATGAATCTTACCTAGTTCATGTTTTCAATGTCCTCCCTACTCCATCCCCTGCTGTGCCTTCGGCACCCCCGATGGTTCAGCAGTCTGGGGCGGGGGGAGGAAAGATGCCGAGCAGGTGGCCTCCTGTACCATTGCCCAACACTGATGAGAACAGCAAGTCCAGAGGATTGGAGTCTTGATCAAAGAACCTGTGAAAGCTGAGAATGTTAAAGTTGTAAACCTGTGTACTATCAGTTCTTTTTACCAATTTGTATCTGCCTCTACCACCTTTTAACCCTCCAACTTCCACGAGAGAGCAGAAGGAGTCACTGGTTGTTGTTTGCAGTTCTTTCTTTGTGACATTGTTTATGTGGATACACTGTGGGCCTTCTCCCCGCTTTTCCCACTCGTGCTGCAAGCAGCCCCGTGCTTCCCCTCCCTTCCTCCCTCCCTCTTCTCATGGTTTTTACTTACGAGATGGTGTCAGTAATGATTGTTTTCAGTCGTGTTTTTAAGAAATCGGTATTGGGAGGTGTTCTATAACCTAGGACAGCACTTGGAAATATGAGAAAGGAAAATCTTGTGAAATATTATGATCAATGGTGGCTGCTGTGTAAGTTAGATGAATGGGAAAAGTGGTTGGAGGATAGAACCTTGAAGTATAATACTTTGTTGCAATTAATGTTGTTTTTAAGGCGAGAAGACAGGCCAGCCAGGCGTGGTGGCGGAGTCACTCTTTACGTGAGAGAGCAACTACAATGTATTGAGTATTGTCCAGGCTCGGATGAGGAACGAGTTGAGAGTCTATGGGTGAAAATTAAGGGGCAGGCTGGCAAGGGTGATACTATTGTGGGTGTCTATTATAGGCCACCAGATCAGGGTGAGGAAGTTGATGAGGCCTTCTACAGACAGCTGAGAGCAGCCTCAAAATCACAGGCCATGGTTGTGGTGGGGGATTTTAACTTCCCTGATGTTTGTTGGAAGGACTACTCAGCCAGCCATCCACAGTCTAGGAGGTTCCTCCAGTGCCTTGATAACTTTCTGATGCAAAGGGTGGAGGAGCCGACTGGAAGAGGTGCACTGCTGGACCTCATCCTCACTAACAAGAAGGGTCTGGTTGAAGCGGTAAAGGTTGAGGGCTGCCTTGGTTGCAGCAACCATGAGATGACGGAGTTCAGGATCTTGTGTGGCAGGAACAGGATAGCAAGCAGAATTGCAACCCTGGATTTCAGCAAGGCAAACTTAGGCCTTTTCAGGCAATTGCTGAGGGAAATCCCATCGGTAAGGCTGCTTGAAGGTAAGGGGGCCAGAGATAGTTGGTTAGTGTTCAGGGACTGTTTCTACCGGGCACAAGATCAGAGCATCCTGACACGTAGGAAGTCAAGGAAGAGAACCAGGAGACCTGCGTGGTTAAAGAGGGAACTGCTGGGTATGCTCAAGTGGCAGAGGAGAGTTTACAGATCATGGAAGGAGGGGCTGGCCACTTGGGGAAAATATGAGGCTGTTGTCAGGGGATGTAGGGAGGCAACTAGGAAAGCTAAGGCCTCCTTGGAAGTAAACCTGGCGAGAGGGGTCAAGGACAACAGGAAGAGCTTTTTCCAATACATGGCAGATAAAACTAACACCAGAGGCAATGTAGGCCCACTGATGAACGGGGTGGGTGCCCTGGTGACAGAAGATACAGAGAAGGCAGAGGTACTGAATGCCTTCTTTGTCTCTGTCTACTCTGCTGGAGGCTGTCCTGAGGAGCCCCGTACCCCTGAGGCCCCAGAGGAAGGCAGGACAATGGAGGAGTTTTCCTCGGTTGATGAGGACTGGGTTAGGGACCAATTAGGCAATCTGGACATTCATAAATCCATGGGTCCAGATGGGATGCACCCGCAGGTACTGAGGGAGCTGGATGAGGTCATTGCTGGACCTCGCTCCATCATCTTTGCCAAGTCCTGGGAAATGGGAGAGGTGCCTGAGGACTGGAAGAAAGCAAATGTCACTCCAGTCTTCAAAAAGGGCAAGAAGGAGGACCCAGTTAACTATAGACCAGTCAGCCTCACCTCCGTTCCTGGGAAACTGATGGAATGACTTAGCCTTGGTGCCATCTCAAGGCATATCAGGGATAAGAGGGTCATTAGGGGCAGTCAACATGGCTTCACCAAGGGGAAGTCGTGCTTGACCAACCTCATTGACTTTTATGAGGACATAACAAGATGGGTGGATGATGGCAGAGTGGTGGATGTGGTCTACCTTGACTTCAGTAAGGCATTTGACACAGTCTCCCACAGCAGTGCGGTCTGGATGAATGGGTAATGAGGTGGACTGCGAACAGGCTGAAGGGAAGAAACCAGAGAGTCATGGTCAATGGGGCGGAGTCTAGTTGGAGGCCAGTATCTAGTGGAGTGCCTCAGGGCTCAGTACTGGGGCCTATATTATTCAATATATTCATCAATGATTTGGACGAGGGAATAGAGTGTACTGTCAGCAAGTTTGCTGATGACACCAAGCTGGGAGGAGCGGTTGACACACCAGAAGGCTGTGCTGCCATCCAGCATGACCTGGACGGGCTGGAGAGTTGGGTGGGGAAAAATTTAATGAAATATAACAAGGGCAAGTGTAGAGTCTTGCATCTTAGTAGGAACAACCCGAGGTTCCAGTATAAGTTGGGGAATGATCTATTAGAGAGCAGCGTAGGGGAAAGGGACCTGGAGTTCCTGGTGGACAGCAGGATGACCATGAGCCAGCACTGTGCCCTTGTGGCCAAGAAGGCCAATGGCATCCTGGGGTGTATTAGAAAGGGGGTAGTTAGTAGGTCAAGAGAGGTTCTCCTTCCCCTCTACTCTGCCCTGGTGAGACCACATATGGAATATTGTGTCCAGTTCTGGGCCCCTCAGTTCCAGAAGGACAGGGAACTGCTGGAGAGAATCCAGCGTAGGGCAACAAATTTGATGATTAAGGGAGTGGAGCATCTCCCTTACAAGGAAAGGCTGAGGGAGCTTGGTCTCTGTAGCTTGGAGAAGAGGAGACTGAGGGGTGTCCATATTAATGTTTACAAATATGTAAAGGGTGAGTGTCATGAGGATGGAGCCAGGCTCTTCTAGGTGACAACCAACGGTAGGACAAGGGGTAATGGGTTAAAACTGGAACACAAGATGTTCCACTTAAATTTGGGAAGAAACTTCTTCTCAGTGAGGGTGACAGAACACTGGAACAGGCTGCCCGGGGAGGTTGTGGAGTCTCCTACTCTGGAGGCATTCAAAACCTCCGTGGACGCCTTCCTGTGTAACCTCATCTAGGTGTTCCTGCTCCAGCAGGGGGATTGGACTAGATGATCTTTTGAGGTCCCTTCCAATCCCTAACATTCTGTGATTCTGTGAAGAGCAGGACAAAATAAATCTCTACAAGAGATGATTAAATCATTTCAGACAGTTTTACAGGTGGAACGGTTTGAACTTCAACAAGCTGAGAATTAACTGATAACACACAGGTCATAGAAAACTTGCTGAACTCTGCAAGATGCTTTCCTCATTAACCTGTTTTCTTTGTAGGTATCTGTTTAAGCATATTACAGTTTAATAGGTCTTTGTCTGTTATGTGGTACAGTAAGTTCATAGACTGTTAAATAACGAGAATCCATGGACTCAAAATGTGCGTTTTGTGATAATACAGAAGATCATGAGTAATTTAGTTATTTACTGCGTGAATGTGATGGTAAAATTTTGTGTGTGGTAGCTGTTACTTTTCTTTCTAGCATGCTAGCTCTATTCCAATATCCAGACTTGCGCAACTCTGTGATAGGCTGTGTCTCATCTCAATGTGCTGGATTTGGCTCTTCAGTATGCACATCAAGTAAAGAATCCTGCTTTTGGGATAGCAGTTGTAGCACACCAGATGAGACACTAATAAAAGCCTTGCCTAGTCCAGCTTGCTGTGGCGGCGTGGGGGCAGGTGCCCATTGGGCTCCAGCGCCCGCTGACCTGTTTTGTCAGGGAGACCCAGCGGTGCCTCTGCCTGGCTGAGCAGTAAGCGGCCCAAAGATGCAATGCAAAAATTGAGATATTGTCTTGAATAAGTGTAACTGTGATCCATCTGCATATTTGAACTTGATATTTGGTTTTCATATCTGAGTTCAGCATTTTAATTTGCATATTTCTATTTGGTACCAAAAGAATTTTGTTTGGGGAGATGATTACAAAATGGGAAAAGTTTCCACTGCTAAAATACCACCTTGCTCCCCCTTAGGATGCATCCTTACACATTAGAGTAATTGCTTATATTGTTACCTAGTAATTTTGAGACCAGAAAAGAATTTAAATTGTTAAACTCTGATTTGCATTGAAAGCAAAAAAACAAACAAAACAAACAAACAAAGAAGAAACCACAAACCAAACCAAAAGAAAACTCCTAAATGCTATGATGGATGTGAACTTGGTATTGTATGAGGTTGTATTTAAAAGTTGCTAGAATATGAACTGATTTAGGTCTAGGAAAATGGAATAATGGATTGATGTTTAAGATACTGTTTTTTGACATCTGTAAATTGTAAAAGGTAAATGGGGCTGAGGAATGTAACAACTGTTGAGCTAATTGGAGTTGCGTATAGAGGGTTTTATGTTTGGAATGAAATGGGAAAACAAAAAAGCAAATTATCCCAGGCCTGTGCTTGAACATAAATTTCAGGCCTTTGTCAAGCTACAAGATAAACCCAGCTCATTGTAACTGAGGAGTTTGCCAGAGCCTCCCAATTCATACCAGTGATTACGCCACCTGCATGGCCTTGGATATATCTAAACTGCAGCAAGAAGTTTTTTTTAAAAAAAAAAAATATATATATATATAAGGAAAAAGATAAGGAAAAAGCTGGTTGCCCACTGCTAAGCAGAGAAAGGGGGGCTTTATTCCCTCCTCGTCCTTCTTTTTTTTTTTCTTGGAGTGTTGTCATCCATCCTTGTTGTGGCACTGTGTTGCTTCTCAGCTTTGAATCAGGAGTTGTTGGTGCTGTTTCTTTTTGCTTCAGTCTTGTTTCTTAGGTTCTGGCACATCTGGGGAGAGAGCTCATCATTTTACCTCCTTGCTGAAGTCAGTCTTTTCACACTGGTCAGCTTTGGGGGGTCAGAGTGCTCAGTCTTGCTCTGGGTCAGACTGGTACTAATTTGGGTGTGGAATGGAGCCAGGCTGGTTTTATGTGGAGTTTGAACTGATTTGTTTTCATGCTGGGCTGGAGGTCTTGCCATCTCAGATGGGGGTGAGCGGGAGGTTTTATTCCCCCCCACCCCCTCCCCCCCAGCAATGTTACTGCTAGAGAACTGTAATACTGCATGAAGGCATCTGAGGATTAAATTTAAAGGCATCACCAGTGGATCCATAGTTCTAATGAAGCTGGGAAATTAAAGCAAAAATGTTTTTTAATAGACTTATTCTGTGGTAACTACTTGTAAGAGACTTCTCAGTATATTCACCGTGCTAGTTTTTGAGGTCATGGGAGAGAATGAAAGAAAGGCCTTTTTTTGAGACCAATGGAATGCCAAATTTGGAACAAAGTTTTACCATATGAATTCTTGTATTTGCCAGAAAGCCCTATACGTCTCTTGGGTCAGGATTCATTAAGTAAATTGTAAGCTCAAATAACGTTTTCTGAGAATTCCGTTTAGTTGCATGTCCTACAAGAAGCTGCTTGGATGGTGCAGATCTGCTTGCTTCAAGTGAGAAATCTCCAAGGAAATTTTGAATGCTGTATTTCCACTAGTATCTCAACAGATTCTGACAGAACCCAACAGGGCCTGACAGAACTCGACAGAGCCCACCAGGAACTGACAGAGCATGAACGGGCCTGCCAGAAACCAACACTCTGTCAGTCTCCTTTGATCCCTGTCGGGGAGCCTGACAAAACCTGACAGGGATTGACAGAGCCCTGCAGAGCCAGACAGAGCCTCACAAAGCCCAACAGAGCCTGACAGATCGTGACAGAGACAGACAGAGTCTGAAAGGGGCTTACAGAGGCCCACAGGTCCTGACACAAGCCATCAAAGCCCGACAGAAACCAACAAAGACCGACAGTGATCCAAAAGGCCAACAAAGCCCAACACTGCCCAACAACACTTGATAGGGCCTGACAGAGCCCAACAAAACCTGACAGAGCGTGAGTAGGCCCTACAGAGTCCGACAGAAGCTGACTAAGCCCAGTAGAGCTGATCACAGCCCAAAATAATAGCCTAAAAGACCTGGGCAGAGGTTGACAAGGCCCGACAGAGCCCGACAGGGCATGGCACACATTAACAGTGCCCTACATGCCCTACAAAGCTTGAGAAAACCCAGCAGATCCTGACAGGTCCTGACAGAGTCCGACAGGACCTGACAGATTCTGAGAGAACCTAACAGAGGCCGCAAGAGTCTGATAGAGCCCAACAAAACCCGACAGAGCCTGAAAGGGACTGACAGATCCTGACAGAACCCGAGAGAGTTTGCCAGAGACCGACAGAGCCTGTAAGAGCCTGATAGAGCTCAAATAAACCCGACAGAGCCCAACAGAACTCGACAAAGCTAGACAGAGCCCGCCAGGGCACGACAGAGCATGACAGAGTCTGACAGATATTGACAAATCTTGACAGAGCCCAAAAGAACCTGACACAATCTGAGAAAGCCTGACACAGTCCTAAAAGGGCCCAACAAAGCCCGACAGAGACCAAGAGGGTCTGACAGATCCCAGCAGAACTCGACAGGGTTGGACAAATCCCCACAGCTCCTTACAGTACACTACAGAGTTCAGTAGGGCCTGACAGAGTCCGACAAAGTGCAACAGAGACTGAAAGAGCTCAACAAAGCTTGCCAGAGCACGACAGGGCTTGACACAGCTTGAGAGAGCCTTACAGATCACGACAGAACCTGACAGAGCCCAACAGGGCCCAAAAAGCTTGAAAGAACCCAACAGCGCCCAATGGAACCTGAAAGACCTCGACAATACCCAACAGAGTCCGACAAACCTTGACAGAGCCTGACAAAGCCTGAATAATTGCAAGAAAGCCTGACAAAGCCTGACAAGGCCTGACAGAGCATGACAAGGCTTTATAGAGCCTGAGAAAGCCTGGTAGGGCAGAAAGAGATCAAAGGAGCTTGGCAGAGACTGACAGCACCTGACAGAGCCCGAGACTAGACCGACAAATCTAAACAAAGTCACAGAGAGACCGACAGGGCTTGAAAGAGTCTGACAAAATCTCACAGGGATTGACAGAGCCCTACAGAGCCTGACAGAGCCTGAAAGAGCTTTACGGAGCCTGAAAAAAGCATGGTCCGGCAGAAATAGCCTAAAAAAGCTTGACAGAGCCTGACAGAGATCGACAGATCTCGGCAAAGCAACACAGATACTGACAGAACCTGAAAGAGCCTGAAAAAAACCTGACAGGGATTGACAGAGGCCTACAGAGTCTGACAGATTGCGATAGAGCCCTACAAATCTTGACATCACCTGACAGAGACTGATCGTGCCTGAGAAAGCCCGGCAGAGTCTGACAGAACCTGATCGAGCCCAGCAGAGCCTGACAGAACCTGATAGAGCCCGGCAAAACCTGACAGAGCCCAACATAGCTCGGTAAAGCTTGACAGAGCCCACGAGGCCTTGAGAGAGCACTACAGGGCCTGCCAGAGCCCAACACAGCTCAACAGGTTTTGACAAATCTTGACAGTGCCTCATAGCGAACGATATAGCCCGGTAGGACCTGACAGAGGCTGAAAAAGTGCCAGAGAAGGCCTGACAGAGCATGACGAGGCTTTTACAAAGCCTGAAAAAGCCTGGTAGGGCAGAAAGAGCCCAAAGGAGCTTGACAGAGCCTGACAAATTTTGAGCGGCGGAGGAATACGCAGGTCGACTCAATATGAGTGATAAAGCATAGTTCGATTTATTAGCCCGAATAGCATATACTTATACAGTTCATGATAATTATGCATACCTGTCACCTACTAATTGGCTTAAGTTCTAACAGTACATTTGCATGGTCCTCCTACTTGCAGCTGCTAGCTATGCTTATTCTACATTGTAGTGCTGTTGAAAGCTGTTTGTGAAACTCTGCCAAGGTCTCAGTGACCTTGCTGATTTTACTGAAACAGTCAGCGGTTCCCACCGCGGCCTAACCTTACTAATTGTGCTAAAGTCTTCAGAATGGGCTCTGCTCGTACAACCGGTCCGCAGATCCATGTCCCCCATTTCCAAGCCATTCTCCAACAACAAATCATGACACAGATTGACAGTGCCCTATATGCCCCCAAAAAGCCTGATACAGCCTGATATGGCCCAACAGATCATGACAGAGCCTGAAAGAGCCTGACAGACCATGCCAAGGCCCAACAAAGCCTGAGAGAGCCTGATAGAACCTGACAGACGACAACAGAACCCAACAGAACCTGACAGGGTCTGACAGATCACGCAAAGGCACAACAAAGTCTGTCTCTGGGCTGCTAGGGCCCTGCTAGGGCTCTGTCAGGTTCTGTCGAGATATGTAAGGCTCTGTCAAGCTGTGTCAGGCCCTGTCGTGCTATGCATTGCTTTGTTGAGATCCTTCAGGCTCTGTCGCATTTTATCAGCCTCTGTCAGGCTCTACTGAGTCGCGGAAATGACCTTACAACCCTTCAGATAGTTAAGAAGGTATGTATTTACATATTCATTTACGGCGCCGGACACACTGTAAATCATTTCACCTGATACATGCATAAAATTACAGTAGCTGTGAGCTTGGTTAAATGCAGTAAAGTGTTACATATTCGTGAAAGTTTTAGGAACGCCTATGCATTTTCATAACCTGTCCCCGAGAAGGCGAGGAGACCATTTCCATAGTCTACACCTTCTGTTATCTAGTTCACCCAAGGATGCAACAAGGATGCACCCAAGGATTTTTATCTTTGCAAGGTGTCAGCAAACTCCTGTTTCTCATACAATAAATTACACAAAGCTAAGCAAGGCTAAGCAATAGGGATCTGGGTTAAAGGGTTAGCTTTCTAAGTGTTAGCTCTCTAACTGTCTTTAAGTGTTAGTTCTTTAAGTATTAATTAGTTAATTGTTAATTCCCAGTATCATTCCCCCCTTTTCTAAGAGGTTAGTAAATTCTTTTACTAATGTGATGATCCTTTATCTATGTTTTCTCTGGCCACAGGTAACAATGCTACTTCTACCTGAGAAAACCCATCTCTATTCTCAAACAGACTGTTAATGTTAATGCAAAAGTCAGGCTCCCGGTGTTTGTCTACTGCGCTGCTAAGCTCTTTTGGGGCAGCTGGCGACCATATGGCTGGTGCTCCGGCAGCAACGGCATCTTCTGGGTTGCAACGGGAACTTGCACTCTTTGGTGTAGTGACCCCGCTCACTGCGCTTGTAGCATTTGTCTTTTCTTCTGGCTTTCATTTTGCGAAGGTACTACATGCCATCCGGGCCGGTCACCCAGAAGGACCAAAAGGACCAAAGGGACCAAAAGGTCACTCAGAAGGTCCAGAAGGACCAAAACATGTCAAGGTAGACACAACCAAATTTCTTTGATAGAATTTCAGAAAGGTTTTGGTTAATTACTACAAACTTAAACTCTGTTTTGCAGAACTGGGCAATGTAATATACATACTCTGGTTGGTTTGCTTCCAGAGCACCAATTTAAAGGGTCCCCCACGGTTTTATTCAGATCTTGCCCATGCCAATTTTCATCCCACCCGTGTGCTAAGGCTATGATCATAAGAAATACAATTTTCCAGGTTGCACCTGGATTACCCTTCATGGTGCTTTGCAGGCTTTCCTCACTATAGAATTATGGATCCGGGTGTTCTGTTCTTTAATCTTGATAGCAGTAAAAGATGTCAAGAGGACTTGAAATGGACCTTCCTATTGTTGTTCCAAAGTCCTTTTCCGCAAGAGACTTCACATACACATAATCTCCCAGTTGGATGTTATAAACTGGCACATCCAAACCTCTACTCTGAGTTCCAAACATGTTTCCCAATTTTGTTAAGTTGTTTATCCAACGCTACCATATAAGAAGTCATAATTTCGTCCCCTACTTGTGCAGAGGTCCAGATTCCATCACTTCATGGCTAGTAGTTATAGCATAACCAGCATGCCTTTCACTGTTCAGGATATTGCTGCTTTCATCCATAAAGCAGTTCTCAGTGTTCTCCATAGGACTGTCCTTTAGATCTGCTCAGCTGGAGTTTGTTGCTTCCATGGTTTCCAGGCAATTATGATGAACTGGTTTTCCAATGTGACCACCGACGAAAGAAGCTGGATTGACAATGTTAGTGACGATGATTTAGCCTGATATTTGAGAAATCTTTGTGGGGAAAGCCAATGTCCCCCTTTTGCTTCTAGAATTGTAGACACCGTGTGAGATACTAGCTCAGTCATTTCCTGACCCATTTTGTGGGCGTCCTGTGTGTTCAGTAGCACTGCTGTAACTGCCTCTAGGCATCCAGGCCACTCCTTTGCAGTTGTGTCTAACTGTTTGGAGAAATAGGCCGCTGCTCGTTGGTACGGGTCAAGATCCTGTGCCAGTATACCCAAGGCTATTCCCTGCTTCTCGTGAGAGAATAGAAAACATGTTTTACTCACATCTGGGAGTCCTAAAGCAGGTGCTGTCATCAAAGCCTTACCAAGTTCTTCAAAGGCTCATGTAGCTCCTTTATTCCATTGCAGGTGTTCCTGATCTGTGGCTTCTAGTACATACAATGGCTTGACAAGCAATCTGTAATTATAAATCTACAACCAGCGCCACCCCCCAAAAGGGTGCATAAGCCTATCCCAGGGTCCTGTGCCCTACACTAATTTCATAGGCCAAATAAGTTACCTGTTACTGTATCATCTGGGCTTTCTTCTGTGATACCCGGTATCCTTCGAGCCCCAAACAGTTCAGTAGACTTACAGTTCAGGTTATGCACGTCTTCTTTGTTCTGGTAGCGATCAAAATGTCATCTCCATATTGTTGCATCTGTCCTTCATCACATGGGGCTTCCCAAGATTCAAGATCTTTAGCAAGCTGATTTCCAAATATTTTCGGGCTGTTCTTAAATCCTTGTGATAACACCGGCCATGTGAGCTGGGTTTTACGTAAATATTGTCTGGCTGGCTTCATGGAGAGGGAGGCAAAAAGGCATCTTTTACATCTAAAACAGTAAACCAAATCAGAGTTAATACATTCAGAAATGTGAATGGGTTTTCTACCACTGGGTAGAGGTCCTTTGTTATTCTGTTTATAACCCAATTTGTATGAATTTCTCTATTACGGGCCAAATTCCCTCCATGTCCTCCCTTTTCTAAGGGCATTGTTTTATCCTTACCGGGTGTTCTCCTTCCTTGATTTTTACCTCGACGGGTGGAGCATTTTTGGCCCTTCCAGGTACATCAGTAGCCCATATCCAGGGATACATTTGGTTCACAACTTCTTCATTAATCTTGCCTTCTGTGGGAACAGTTGCTAAAAGCAAGTCCATTATTTTCATATATTGCTGATCATTTACCTCCAGAGTAATTTCTCCTTTTTTGAATCTGATTACTGCATCCATTTGTTCCAACAGATTTCTCCCCAAAATAGGTTTCAGGGAACTTGGCATACATAAAAATCTATAAATGTCTACTTGGTTACCCAATTTGTATTTCAAAGGTTCACAAAAATATGCCCTTTCACTTTGGCCAGTGACTCCCTTTACCTACTATGTAATTGTTTCTTATTGGCAGTCCACCAAAAATTCCACTAGTTTCTGTTCATTCCAGGTTCCCATCAGTCTTTTTCAAAACTTGCTACTGTCCGTTTCTCTCTCTGCCTACTTCTTCTGTACCTTCCCCAACATTCCTTTTCTCAGTATACATTGATCTCTCTCTAAAGGTTTTCAAAGCCTTCCAACCTCTTTAGTTCCATACTTTCTTATCCTTTTGACAATCTTCCTTTTCCCTGAATACTCTCCAAGGTTCATCTAACAACATTCCAAATTTCTGCTTTCTGTTGCTCTCAGTTTTTATAAATTCTCTAGGGGAGCTTACACCATTTTGGGTGCTAGACGCTACCCTGAGAGGCATACGGCCTGCCCCCCCAATTTCACCACTTCAAGCAGCGGTTTTCCTATTTTTATTTTTTTTTTTTTTTTTACTTTCTCTCCTTGCTGCAGTTTAGACACAGGCAAGGTCACGCAGACAGGGGAGGTTGAGTTTATCCTGCAGCTTGGCAGAGACGTGAGATTTATATTACAACACAGACCTGGGATATTTTGCTTTTTTTGGTTTTCCATTTAATTCCAGTCACAATACACTTCATATATAATTCCAATTAGCTCACCTGTGGATGGGTTTCTATTAGATGGAGATTTGTTACTGAACTAGGGGGGGGACATTGGCTTTCCCCACAAAGATTTCTCAAATATCAGGCTAAATCATCGTCACTAACATTGTCAATCCAGCTTCTTTCGTCGGTGGTCACATTGGAAAACCAGTTCATCATAATTGCCTGGAAACCATGGAAGCAACAAACTCCAGCTGAGCAGATCTAAAGGACAGTCCTATGGAGAACACTGAGAACTGCTTTATGGATGAAAGCAGCAATATCCTGAACAGTGAAAGGCATGCTGGTTATGCTATAACTACTAGCCATGAAGTGATGGAATCTGGACCTCTGCACAAGTAGGGGACGAAATTATGACTTCTTATATGGTAGCGTTGGATAAACAACTTAACAAAATTGGGAAACATGTTTGGAACTCAGAGTAGAGGTTTGGATGTGCCAGTTTATAACATCCAACTGGGAGATTATGTGTATGTGAAGTCTCTTGCGGAAAAGGACTTTGGAACAACAATAGGAAGGTCCATTTCAAGTCCTCTTGACATCTTTTACTGCTATCAAGATTAAAGAACAGAACACCCGGATCCATAATTCTATAGTGAGGAAAGCCTGCAAAGCACCATGAAGGGTAATCCAGGTGCAACCTGGAAAATTGTATTTCTTATGATCATAGCCTTAGCACACGGGTGGGATGAAAATTGGCATGGGCAAGATCTGAATAAAACCGTGGGGGACCCTTTAAATTGGTGCTCTGGAAGCAAACCAACCAGAGTATGTATATTACATTGCCCAGTTCTGCAAAACAGAGTTTAAGTTTGTAGTAATTAACCAAAACCTTTCTGAAATTCTATCAAAGAAATTTGGTTGTGTCTACCTTGACATGTTTTGGTCCTTCTGGACCTTCTGAGTGACCTTTTGGTCCCTTTGGTCCTTTTGGTCCTTCTGGGTGACCGGCCCGGATGGCATGTAGTACCTTCGCAAAATGAAAGCCAGAAGAAAAGACAAATGCTACAAGCGCAGTGAGCGGGGTCACTACACCAAAGAGTGCAAGTTCCCGTTGCAACCCAGAAGATGCCGTTGCTGCCGGAGCACCAGCCATATGGTCGCCAGCTGCCCCAAAAGAGCTTAGCAGCGCAGTAGACAAACACCGGGAGCCTGACTTTTGCATTAACATTAACAGTCTGTTTGAGAATAGAGATGGGTTTTCTCAGGTAGAAGTAGCATTGTTACCTGTGGCCAGAGAAAACATAGATAAAGGATCATCACATTAGTAAAAGAATTTACTAACCTCTTAGAAAAGGGGGGAATGATACTGGGAATTAACAATTAACTAATTAATACTTAAAGAACTAACACTTAAAGACAGTTAGAGAGCTAACACTTAGAAAGCTAACCCTTTAACCCAGATCCCTATTGCTTAGCCTTGCTTAGCTTTGTGTAATTTATTGTATGAGAAACAGGAGTTTGCTGACACCTTGCAAAGATAAAAATCCTTGGGTGCATCCTTGTTGCATCCTTGGGTGAACTAGATAACAGAAGGTGTAGACTATGGAAATGGTCTCCTCGCCTTCTCGGGGACAGGTTATGAAAATGCATAGGCGTTCCTAAAACTTTCACGAATATGTAACACTTTACTGCATTTAACCAAGCTCACAGCTACTGTAATTTTATGCATGTATCAGGTGAAATGATTTACAGTGTGTCCGGCGCCGTAAATGAATATGTAAATACATACCTTCTTAACTATCTGAAGGGTTGTAAGGTCATTTCCGCGACTCAGTAGAGCCTGACAGAGGCTGATAAAATGCGACAGAGCCTGAAGGATCTCAACAAAGCAATGCATAGCACGACAGGGCCTGACACAGCTTGACAGAGCCTTACATATCTCGACAGAACCTGACAGAGCCCTAGCAGGGCCCTAGCAGCCCAGAGACAGACTTTGTTGTGCCTTTGCGTGATCTGTCAGACCCTGTCAGGTTCTGTTGGGTTCTGTTGTCGTCTGTCAGGTTCTATCAGGCTCTCTCAGGCTTTGTTGGGCCTTGGCATGGTCTGTCAGGCTCTTTCAGGCTCTGTCATGATCTGTTGGGCCATATCAGGCTGTATCAGGCTTTTTGGGGGCATATAGGGCACTGTCAATCTGTGTCATGATTTGTTGTTGGAGAATGGCTTGGAAATGGGGGACATGGATCTGCGGACCGGTTGTACGAGCAGAGCCCATTCTGAAGACTTTAGCACAATTAGTAAGGTTAGGCCGCGGTGGGAACCGCTGACTGTTTCAGTAAAATCAGCAAGGTCACTGAGACCTTGGCAGAGTTTCACAAACAGCTTTCAACAGCACTACAATGTAGAATAAGCATAGCTAGCAGCTGCAAGTAGGAGGACCATGCAAATGTACTGTTAGAACTTAAGCCAATTAGTAGGTGACAGGTATGCATAATTATCATGAACTGTATAAGTATATGCTATTCGGGCTAATAAATCGAACTATGCTTTATCACTCATATTGAGTCGACCTGCGTATTCCTCCGCCGCTCAAAATTTGTCAGGCTCTGTCAAGCTCCTTTGGGCTCTTTCTGCCCTACCAGGCTTTTTCAGGCTTTGTAAAAGCCTCGTCATGCTCTGTCAGGCCTTCTCTGGCACTTTTTCAGCCTCTGTCAGGTCCTACCGGGCTATATCGTTCGCTATGAGGCACTGTCAAGATTTGTCAAAACCTGTTGAGCTGTGTTGGGCTCTGGCAGGCCCTGTAGTGCTCTCTCAAGGCCTCGTGGGCTCTGTCAAGCTTTACCGAGCTATGTTGGGCTCTGTCAGGTTTTGCCGGGCTCTATCAGGTTCTGTCAGGCTCTGCTGGGCTCGATCAGGTTCTGTCAGACTCTGCCGGGCTTTCTCAGGCACGATCAGTCTCTGTCAGGTGATGTCAAGATTTGTAGGGCTCTATCGCAATCTGTCAGACTCTGTAGGCCTCTGTCAATCCCTGTCAGGTTTTTTTCAGGCTCTTTCAGGTTCTGTCAGTATCTGTGTTGCTTTGCCGAGATCTGTCGATCTCTGTCAGGCTCTGTCAAGCTTTTTTAGGCTATTTCTGCCGGACCATGCTTTTTTCAGGCTCCGTAAAGCTCTTTCAGGCTCTGTCAGGCTCTGTAGGGCTCTGTCAATCCCTGTGAGATTTTGTCAGACTCTTTCAAGCCCTGTCGGTCTCTCTGTGACTTTGTTTAGATTTGTCGGTCTAGTCTCGGGCTCTGTCAGGTGCTGTCAGTCTCTGCCAAGCTCCTTTGATCTCTTTCTGCCCTACCAGGCTTTCTCAGGCTCTATAAAGCCTTGTCATGCTCTGTCAGGCCTTGTCAGGCTTTGTCAGGCTTTCTTGCAATTATTCAGGCTTTGTCAGGCTCTGTCAAGGTTTGTCGGACTCTGTTGGGTATTGTCGAGGTCTTTCAGGTTCCATTGGGCGCTGTTGGGTTCTTTCAAGCTTTTTGGGCCCTGTTGGGCTCTGTCAGGTTCTGTCGTGATCTGTAAGGCTCTCTCAAGCTGTGTCAAGCCCTGTCGTGCTCTGGCAAGCTTTGTTGAGCTCTTTCAGTCTCTGTTGCACTTTGTCGGACTCTGTCAGGCCCTACTGAACTCTGTAGTGTACTGTAAGGAGCTGTGGGGATTTGTCCAACCCTGTCGAGTTCTGCTGGGATCTGTCAGACCCTCTTGGTCTCTGTCGGGCTTTGTTGGGCCCTTTTAGGACTGTGTCAGGCTTTCTCAGATTGTGTCAGGTTCTTTTGGGCTCTGTCAAGATTTGTCAATATCTGTCAGACTCTGTCATGCTCTGTCGTGCCCTGGCGGGCTCTGTCTAGCTTTGTCGAGTTCTGTTGGGCTCTGTCGGGTTTATTTGAGCTCTATCAGGCTCTTACAGGCTCTGTCGGTCTCTGGCAAACTCTCTCGGGTTCTGTCAGGATCTGTCAGTCCCTTTCAGGCTCTGTCGGGTTTTGTTGGGCTCTATCAGACTCTTGCGGCCTCTGTTAGGTTCTCTCAGAATCTGTCAGGTCCTGTCGGACTCTGTCAGGACCTGTCAGGATCTGCTGGGTTTTCTCAAGCTTTGTAGGGCATGTAGGGCACTGTTAATGTGTGCCATGCCCTGTCGGGCTCTGTCGGGCCTTGTCAACCTCTGCCCAGGTCTTTTAGGCTATTATTTTGGGCTGTGATCAGCTCTACCGGGCTTAGTCAGCTTCTGTCGGACTCTGTAGGGCCTACTCACGCTCTGTCAGGTTTTGTTGGGCTCTGTCAGGCCCTATCAAGTGTTGTTGGGCAGTGTTGGGCTTTGTTGGCCTTTTGGATCACTGTCGGTCTTTGTTGGTTTCTGTCGGGCTTTGATGGCTTGTGTCAGGACCTGTGGGCCTCTGTAAGCCCCTTTCAGACTCTGTCTGTCTCTGTCACGATCTGTCAGGCTCTGTTGGGCTTTGTGAGGCTCTGTCTGGCTCTGCAGGGCTCTGTCAATCCCTGTCAGGTTTTGTCAGGCTCCCCGACAGGGATCAAAGGAGACTGACAGAGTGTTGGTTTCTGGCAGGCCCGTTCATGCTCTGTCAGTTCCTGGTGGGCTCTGTCGAGTTCTGTCAGGCCCTGTTGGGTTCTGTCAGAATCTGTTGAGATACTAGTGGAAATACAGCATTCAAAATTTCCTTGGAGATTTCTCACTTGAAGCAAGCAGATCTGCACCATCCAAGCAGCTTCTTGTAGGACATGCAACTAAACGGAATTCTCAGAAAACGTTATTTGAGCTTACAATTTACTTAATGAATCCTGACCCAAGAGACGTATAGGGCTTTCTGGCAAATACAAGAATTCATATGGTAAAACTTTGTTCCAAATTTGGCATTCCATTGGTCTCAAAAAAAGGCCTTTCTTTCATTCTCTCCCATGACCTCAAAAACTAGCACGGTGAATATACTGAGAAGTCTCTTACAAGTAGTTACCACAGAATAAGTCTATTAAAAAACATTTTTGCTTTAATTTCCCAGCTTCATTAGAACTATGGATCCACTGGTGATGCCTTTAAATTTAATCCTCAGATGCCTTCATGCAGTATTACAGTTCTCTAGCAGTAACATTGCTGGGGGGGAGGGGGTGGGGGGGAATAAAACCTCCCGCTCACCCCCATCTGAGATGGCAAGACCTCCAGCCCAGCATGAAAACAAATCAGTTCAAACTCCACATAAAACCAGCCTGGCTCCATTCCACACCCAAATTAGTACCAGTCTGACCCAGAGCAAGACTGAGCACTCTGACCCCCCAAAGCTGACCAGTGTGAAAAGACTGACTTCAGCAAGGAGGTAAAATGATGAGCTCTCTCCCCAGATGTGCCAGAACCTAAGAAACAAGACTGAAGCAAAAAGAAACAGCACCAACAACTCCTGATTCAAAGCTGAGAAGCAACACAGTGCCACAACAAGGATGGATGACAACACTCCAAGAAAAAAAAAAAGAAGGACGAGGAGGGAATAAAGCCCCCCTTTCTCTGCTTAGCAGTGGGCAACCAGCTTTTTCCTTATCTTTTTCCTTATATATATATATATTTTTTTTTTTTTAAAAAAACTTCTTGCTGCAGTTTAGATATATCCAAGGCCATGCAGGTGGCGTAATCACTGGTATGAATTGGGAGGCTCTGGCAAACTCCTCAGTTACAATGAGCTGGGTTTATCTTGTAGCTTGACAAAGGCCTGAAATTTATGTTCAAGCACAGGCCTGGGATAATTTGCTTTTTTGTTTTCCCATTTCATTCCAAACATAAAACCCTCTATACGCAACTCCAATTAGCTCAACAGTTGTTACATTCCTCAGCCCCATTTACCTTTTACAATTTACAGATGTCAAAAAACAGTATCTTAAACATCAATCCATTATTCCATTTTCCTAGACCTAAATCAGTTCATATTCTAGCAACTTTTAAATACAACCTCATACAATACCAAGTTCACATCCATCATAGCATTTAGGAGTTTTCTTTTGGTTTGGTTTGTGGTTTCTTCTTTGTTTGTTTGTTTTGTTTGTTTTTTTGCTTTCAATGCAAATCAGAGTTTAACAATTTAAATTCTTTTCTGGTCTCAAAATTACTAGGTAACAATATAAGCAATTACTCTAATGTGTAAGGATGCATCCTAAGGGGGAGCAAGGTGGTATTTTAGCAGTGGAAACTTTTCCCATTTTGTAATCATCTCCCCAAACAAAATTCTTTTGGTACCAAATAGAAATATGCAAATTAAAATGCTGAACTCAGATATGAAAACCAAATATCAAGTTCAAATATGCAGATGGATCACAGTTACACTTATTCAAGACAATATCTCAATTTTTGCATTGCATCTTTGGGCCGCTTACTGCTCAGCCAGGCAGAGGCACCGCTGGGTCTCCCTGACAAAACAGGTCAGCGGGCGCTGGAGCCCAATGGGCACCTGCCCCCACGCCGCCACAGCAAGCTGGACTAGGCAAGGCTTTTATTAGTGTCTCATCTGGTGTGCTACAACTGCTATCCCAAAAGCAGGATTCTTTACTTGATGTGCATACTGAAGAGCCAAATCCAGCACATTGAGATGAGACACAGCCTATCACAGAGTTGCGCAAGTCTGGATATTGGAATAGAGCTAGCATGCTAGAAAGAAAAGTAACAGCTACCACACACAAAATTTTACCATCACATTCACGCAGTAAATAACTAAATTACTCATGATCTTCTGTATTATCACAAAACGCACATTTTGAGTCCATGGATTCTCGTTATTTAACAGTCTATGAACTTACTGTACCACATAACAGACAAAGACCTATTAAACTGTAATATGCTTAAACAGATACCTACAAAGAAAACAGGTTAATGAGGAAAGCATCTTGCAGAGTTCAGCAAGTTTTCTATGACCTGTGTGTTATCAGTTAATTCTCAGCTTGTTGAAGTTCAAACCGTTCCACCTGTAAAACTGTCTGAAATGATTTAATCATCTCTTGTAGAGATTTATTTTGTCCTGCTCTTCACAGAATCACAGAATGTTAGGGATTGGAAGGGACCTCAAAAGATCATCTAGTCCAATCCCCCTGCTGGAGCAGGAACACCTAGATGAGGTTACACAGGAAGGCGTCCACGGAGGTTTTGAATGCCTCCAGAGTAGGAGACTCCACAACCTCCCCGGGCAGCCTGTTCCAGTGTTCTGTCACCCTCACTGAGAAGAAGTTTCTTCCCAAATTTAAGTGGAACATCTTGTGTTCCAGTTTTAACCCATTACCCCTTGTCCTACCGTTGGTTGTCACCTAGAAGAGCCTGGCTCCATCCTCATGACACTCACCCTTTACATATTTGTAAACATTAATATGGACACCCCTCAGTCTCCTCTTCTCCAAGCTACAGAGACCAAGCTCCCTCAGCCTTTCCTTGTAAGGGAGATGCTCCACTCCCTTAATCATCAAATTTGTTGCCCTACGCTGGATTCTCTCCAGCAGTTCCCTGTCCTTCTGGAACTGAGGGGCCCAGAACTGGACACAATATTCCATATGTGGTCTCACCAGGGCAGAGTAGAGGGGAAGGAGAACCTCTCTTGACCTACTAACTACCCCCTTTCTAATACACCCCAGGATGCCATTGGCCTTCTTGGCCACAAGGGCACAGTGCTGGCTCATGGTCATCCTGCTGTCCACCAGGAACTCCAGGTCCCTTTCCCCTACGCTGCTCTCTAATAGATCATTCCCCAACTTATACTGGAACCTCGGGTTGTTCCTACTAAGATGCAAGACTCTACACTTGCCCTTGTTATATTTCATTAAATTTTTCCCCACCCAACTCTCCAGCCCGTCCAGGTCATGCTGGATGGCAGCACAGCCTTCTGGTGTGTCAACCGCTCCTCCCAGCTTGGTGTCATCAGCAAACTTGCTGACAGTACACTCTATTCCCTCGTCCAAATCATTGATGAATATATTGAATAATATAGGCCCCAGTACTGAGCCCTGAGGCACTCCACTAGATACTGGCCTCCAACTAGACTCCGCCCCATTGACCATGACTCTCTGGTTTCTTCCCTTCAGCCTGTTCGCAGTCCACCTCATTACCCATTCATCCAGACCGCACTGCTGTGGGAGACTGTGTCAAATGCCTTACTGAAGTCAAGGTAGACCACATCCACCACTCTGCCATCATCCACCCATCTTGTTATGTCCTCATAAAAGTCAATGAGGTTGGTCAAGCACGACTTCCCCTTGGTGAAGCCATGTTGACTGCCCCTAATGACCCTCTTATCCCTGATATGCCTTGAGATGGCACCAAGGCTAAGTCATTCCATCAGTTTCCCAGGAACGGAGGTGAGGCTGACTGGTCTATAGTTAACTGGGTCCTCCTTCTTGCCCTTTTTGAAGACTGGAGTGACATTTGCTTTCTTCCAGTCCTCAGGCACCTCTCCCATTTCCCAGGACTTGGCAAAGATGATGGAGCGAGGTCCAGCAATGACCTCATCCAGCTCCCTCAGTACCTGCGGGTGCATCCCATCTGGACCCATGGATTTATGAATGTCCAGATTGCCTAATTGGTCCCTAACCCAGTCCTCATCAACCGAGGAAAACTCCTCCATTGTCCTGCCTTCCTCTGGGGCCTCAGGGGTACGGGGCTCCTCAGGACAGCCTCCAGCAGAGTAGACAGAGACAAAGAAGGCATTCAGTACCTCTGCCTTCTCTGTATCTTCTGTCACCAGGGCACCCACCCCGTTCATCAGTGGGCCTACATTGCCTCTGGTGTTAGTTTTATCTGCCATGTATTGGAAAAAGCTCTTCCTGTTGTCCTTGACCCCTCTCGCCAGGTTTACTTCCAAGGAGGCCTTAGCTTTCCTAGTTGCCTCCCTACATCCCCTGACAACAGCCTCATATTTTCCCCAAGTGGCCAGCCCCTCCTTCCATGATCTGTAAACTCTCCTCTGCCACTTGAGCATACCCAGCAGTTCCCTCTTTAACCACGCAGGTCTCCTGGTTCTCTTCCTTGACTTCCTACGTGTCAGGATGCTCTGATCTTGTGCCCGGTAGAAACAGTCCCTGAACACTAACCAACTATCTCTGGCCCCCTTACCTTCAAGCAGCCTTACCGATGGGATTTCCCTCAGCAATTGCCTGAAAAGGCCTAAGTTTGCCTTGCTGAAATCCAGGGTTGCAATTCTGCTTGCTATCCTGTTCCTGCCACACAAGATCCTGAACTCCGTCATCTCATGGTTGCTGCAACCAAGGCAGCCCTCAACCTTTACCGCTTCAACCAGACCCTTCTTGTTAGTGAGGATGAGGTCCAGCAGTGCACCTCTTCCAGTCGGCTCCTCCACCCTTTGCATCAGAAAGTTATCAAGGCACTGGAGGAACCTCCTAGACTGTGGATGGCTGGCTGAGTAGTCCTTCCAACAAACATCAGGGAAGTTAAAATCCCCCACCACAACCATGGCCTGTGATTTTGAGGCTGCTCTCAGCTGTCTGTAGAAGGCCTCATCAACTTCCTCACCCTGATCTGGTGGCCTATAATAGACACCCACAATAGTATCACCCTTGCCAGCCTGCCCCTTAATTTTCACCCATAGACTCTCAACTCGTTCCTCATCCGAGCCTGGACAATACTCAATACATTGTAGTTGCTCTCTCACGTAAAGAGTGACTCCGCCACCACGCCTGGCTGGCCTGTCTTCTCGCCTTAAAAACAACATTAATTGCAACAAAGTATTATACTTCAAGGTTCTATCCTCCAACCACTTTTCCCATTCATCTAACTTACACAGCAGCCACCATTGATCATAATATTTCACAAGATTTTCCTTTCTCATATTTCCAAGTGCTGTCCTAGGTTATAGAACACCTCCCAATACCGATTTCTTAAAAACACGACTGAAAACAATCATTACTGACACCATCTCGTAAGTAAAAACCATGAGAAGAGGGAGGGAGGAAGGGAGGGGAAGCACGGGGCTGCTTGCAGCACGAGTGGGAAAAGCGGGGAGAAGGCCCACAGTGTATCCACATAAACAATGTCACAAAGAAAGAACTGCAAACAACAACCAGTGACTCCTTCTGCTCTCTCGTGGAAGTTGGAGGGTTAAAAGGTGGTAGAGGCAGATACAAATTGGTAAAAAGAACTGATAGTACACAGGTTTACAACTTTAACATTCTCAGCTTTCACAGGTTCTTTGATCAAGACTCCAATCCTCTGGACTTGCTGTTCTCATCAGTGTTGGGCAATGGTACAGGAGGCCACCTGCTCGGCATCTTTCCTCCCCCCGCCCCAGACTGCTGAACCATCGGGGGTGCCGAAGGCACAGCAGGGGATGGAGTAGGGAGGACATTGAAAACATGAACTAGGTAAGATTCATAGCGATTTTCAGGATACTTATCAGGCTGCAACGCTGCAAAAATTCCGGCAGCAGCAGACCGTTCAGCCTTAAGATCTTTTAAGACGGTAATTATAAGCTTCCATGCAGTTGCTAATGATTTAGCTTCTTTATCTCCATTGCTGACTTTATCCCATAATTTCTGCCCTATATCGTCCCAAAGTTCAAGTTTAAGTTTTGAGTCACTAATGCTCTGTCCTGGTTTTGTTAAAAACAAGTTTCTCTTTTAGTGAATTTTTGCCTGTCAGCTAAAGCCTTCATATTAGCTGCATTTTCCTGGAGAACGCAACACATGTTTTGGTTAAACCTAGCAATGGAATGCAAACTTATTGATAAGCACGGATGGACATCTCGCGAGAGGGGCAACGAGAAAACTGATGACCGAGAGACTGACCAATGGTGTATAACATTCCATTCACGTGAATACTTCATATAAAGTGGGAGATCACGAGGATCTCGACCCTTTTTTCCTCGTGGCTGACATTAGGAGAGGATCTTGCTGGTCGTCCCTGAGAACTGAGGCCTAGTGACAGACTGAATCCAGCTCCGGTTGGCTGCAGTGTCCAATCCAGGACTTTGGGTGCTGGCTCTGCAGTTGCTGAGACTTAGAGGATTGGTTTTGTATATTTTGTATTATTTTCTCTGTTCTTATTAGTAGCATTAGTAAAACATCTTTAACTTTTCCAACTCTCTTCTCTCTGTCCTTCTTTCCCTCCCGATCGCCTGTCCTGAGTGGGAAGGGGAGAGAGGGAGGGGCAAAAGGGGGAAGTGGGGGGGAGAGGAGGTTAACAATACATCTGCCAGGGTTTGATTGTCACCCCGCACGCAATCTTAACCCTCGACAGATAATTGGCGTCCAACGTGGGGCAAGAGAAAGGGGTAAATTTGGAGATTTTTGGCTTTTCTACTGCTCTGACGTACCTTTCAATTTTCTTGGCACGGTGCCAACTCATAGAGTTGTGATACTCGCGCGTCTGCTTCGGATATGTTTTAGTGGTATTAAGGCAAAGTGAATTACATTGATTTAAAGATGTTATGGCAAAAGTTGTATCAGTTATTTTCTACATTGTGCTCGCTGATCCCATATCTGTGTTGGTGTTTCTTTCTAAATCGAAGTATTCATTATATAACAACAAGAAACTGGACAGCGGTCATGATGATACTGTGTGGTATGGCACTGGTTTATTTCATTATATTGCAGCCGCTAATGAATTTCTACTCGATTCTGCTTTACCTCGAAAAACCTCCAGGAGAGATTAAAGAGCAGAATGGCTCTGTATTTACTAATTGGTCAAGCGAATCTTTAGAAAGACTGACTAACAATACTTTTGTGTTTTCGCTAGGACAGTTTGCAAATGTTTTAGAGAACTTCGAATATCCTTGGAGCTTTGATAGAACTGTGATGGTGTTATCTGTTTTGCTGAATGTGTGTCAGTTTGTGTTACTGTTAAGAGAAATGAGGTTCAATAGGAGGTTTGCGTCTCTTTTTAGTCCTGAGATTTGCAGTGCGTCTTCGGAAGCTTTAGCAAAAAGCACTCCTAGCCGCTCGAGAAAAGGCAAAACAGCCAAAGCTGCTGCTGCAGCCACTGCCCCCCCAACCGCGGCTTCACAGGCTGAAGCTACAGCTCCTCCGCAGAGCTCCTCTGCCAAGGTTGCTGCAGATAACATTACCTCTCCAGCCTCAAAGGCTAACAAGGCAGCCCCCCCTTCTTCACACACTGCTCACTGTTGCTGCTGTAACCACAGCAATCACTGTGACAGTCATTCAGACTCTGGAAATGAATCAAATGATGGTGAACCCATATCAGCATCAGTTGCCGGTTGTAAGAAAGTCACTAGAAAGACTACCCGTGCAGCAGGTGATGGCACAGGGCCAACATCAACCCAAGAGGCATCATCAGGACAGGGTGGAGATGAAGTGACCACCACTCGGTCCTTTTCTCCAGGTGAGCTGAGAGATCTGCAAAAAGACTTTAGTCGTCGTGAAGGCGAGAATATTTTAACCTGGCTGCTGCGATGCTGGGACAATGCGGCAGAAACAATTGAATTAGAAGGTGGTGAAGCCAGGCAGCTGGGATCTCTGTCAAAAGATTCCACCATTGATAGGGCAATTTCAAGAGAGTCTAATGCCGCTACTCTCTGGACCTGACTCCTGGCAGCTATGAAAGTCAGATTTCCCTACAAGGAAGATTGTATATCCAAGTTAGGGAAATGGAATACTATGGAGAGAGGTATCCAGTTCCTGAGAGAATTAGCTGCGCGAGAGATCATCTATCTAGGACCAAACAGCCAAGAGGGGACAGACCCAGATAGAATCAATTATACAAAATCTATGTGGCGCAGATTTGTACAAAGTGCACCACCTGCATATGCTAAGTCATTGGCAGGAATGGTCTGGTCAGCTAGAGGTGCACAAGAAATTAATGAAGTGATTGAGCAGCTCCGGTGCTTTGAGGACAGCCTTGCTGGTTCTCTACGGGCTTGTGTCTCTGCTGTGGAGAAACTGTGTGAAAAATCTGATGACCGGTTTGAAAAGCTGTTGCAAGAAATCAAAGAGCTCAGAGAAGACACATACCATTCACGACCTGCACAAACCTATGTTTCAGCTGTTAGGAGAAGGCGTTTCCAATCTCAAGAGAGAGGGCAGAGACAGCCCACAAAAAGAGGTTCACTGTGGTTCTTCCTACATGAACAGGGAGAAAACATGAATAAGCGGCATGGAAGGTCTACCTCAGAACTTCAAGAACGAGTACGTGAGATAAAAGGAAAAACTCCTAGGAAGGTGGCTGCTCCAGTTTACAAAAGGAGCAGAAGAGATTCTGATGCTCTTGAAGGAACCTCTAATTCACACCCAGAGACTGTGCAAAACAGGAATTAGAGGTGCCCTGCCTCCAACCAGGTGGAGGAAAGGGATAACAGAGTTTATTGGACTGTACAAATACTATGGCCTGGTACAACACAACCCCAGGAGTACAAAGCTTTAGTGGACACTGGTGCTCAGTGCACAATAATTCCTTCTAATTATAAAGGAACGCAATCCATCAATATTGTTGGAGTGACTGGGGGATCCCAGGAGCTGACTGTTGTAGAGGCTGAAATGAGCCTAACTGGAAAAAACTGGCAAAAGCATCCCATTGTGACTGGTCCAGATGCTCCGTGTATCCTTGGTATAGACTACCTCAGGAGAGGGTATTTTAAGGACCCAAAAGGGTATAGGTGGGCATTTGGTATAGCAGCTGTGGACACTGAGAAAATTGAACAGCTGTCTGATTTGCCTGGTCTTTCAGATGACCCTTCTGTTGTAGGACTGCTGATGGTTGACGATCAGCAGGTGCCAATTGCTACCACGACGGTGCATCGCCGGCAATATCGCACCAATCGAGACTCTTTGATTCCTATCCAGAAGCTGATCCGTCAATTGGAAAGCCAGGGTGTGATCAGTAAGACTCGCTCACCTTTTAACAGCCCAATCTGGCCAGTGCGTAAGTCTAGTGACGAGTGGAGACTAACTGTAGACTATCGTGGCCTGAATGAAGTTACACCACCACTGAGTGCTGCTGTGCCTGACATGCTAGAACTGTAATTTGAACTGGAGTCAAAGGCAGCCAAGTGGTATGCTACAACTGACATTGCTAATGCATTTTTCTCTATTCCTGTAGCAGCAGAGTGCAGGCCGCAGTTTGCTTTCACCTGGAGGGGCATCCAGTATACATGGAATTGCTTGCCCCAGGGGTGGAAACACAGTCCTATCATCTACCATGGACTGATCCAGACCACGCTGGAGCAAGGTGAAGCTCCAGAATACTTGCAATATATTGATGACATCATCGTAGGGGGCGACACAGCGAAAGAAGTCTTCGAGAAAGGTGAGAGAATAATTCATATTCTTTTGGATGCTGGTTTTGCCATAAAACGGAGCAAGGTCAAGGGACCTGCACGAGAGATCCAGTTTTTAGGAATAAAATGGCAAGATGGCCGTCGTCAGATCCCAATGGATGTGATCAACAAAATTGCAGCAATGTCTCCACCTACTAATAAAAAGGAGACACAGAGTTTCTTGGGCATTGTAGGTTTTTGGAGAATGCATATTCCTGACTACAGCCACATTGTGAGCCCTCTCTATCGAGTGACTCGTAAGAAGAACCAATTTGAGTGGGGCCCTGAACAACGACAAGACTTTGAACAAATTAAGCGTGAGATAACTCATGCGGTGGCCCTTGGACCAGTCCGAACTGGAGTAGATGTTAAAAATGTGCTCTACACTGCAGCCGGAGATAATGGACTTACCTGGAGCCTCTGGCAGAAAGCACCAGGAGAAACCCGAGGTTGACCCTTAGGTTTTTGGAGTCGAGGATACAAAGGATCTGAGGCCAACTATACTCCAACTGAAAAGGAGATACTAGCAGCATCTGAAGGAGTTTGAGCTGCTTCAGAAGTGATCGGCACTGAAGCACAGCTCCTCCTGGCACCTCGACTGCCGGTGCTGAGCTGGATGTTCAAAGGGACGGTTCCCTCTCCACATCATGCAACCGAAGTTACGTGGAGTAAATGGATTGCACTGATCACACAACGAGCTCGAATTGGAAGTCCCAACCGTCCAGGGATATTAGAAGTTATTACAGACTGGTCAGAAAGCAAAGACTTTGGGATGTCTCCAGATGAGGATGAAGTAAAACGTGCTGAAGAAGCACCACCATATAATATGCTTTCAGAGACTGATAAGCAGTATGCACTGTTCACAGATGGATCCTGTCGTCTTGTAGGAAAACATCGAAGGTGGAAAGCTGCTGTGTGGAGTCCCACACGACAAGTTACAGAAGCCACTGAAGGACAAGGTGAATCCAGTCAGTTTGCAGAAGTGAAAGCCATCCAGCTGGCTTTGGACATTGCTGAACGAGAGAAGTGGCCAATACTTTATCTCTATACTGACTCATGGATGGTAGCAAATGCCTTGTGGGGGTGGCTACAGCAATGGAAGAAAAGCAACTGGCAGCGCAGAGGTAAACCCATTTGGGCTGCCACACTGTGGCAAGACATTGCTGCTCGGCTAGAGAGCCTGCCTGTGAAAGTTCGGCATGTAGATGCTCATGTACCTAAAAGTCGAGCCACCGAGGAACATCTAAACAACCAACAAGCAGATCAAGCTGCTAAGATTAAAGTAGCTGAGATGGACTTGGACTGGCAACATAAAGGTGAACTTTTCCTAGCTCGGTGGGCCCATGATGCTTCAGGGCATCAAGGTAGAGATGCAACATACAAATGGGCTCGTGATCAAGGGGTGGATTTAACTATGGACACTATTTCACAGGTTATTCATGAATGTGAAACTTGCGCTGAAATCAAACAAGCAAAACGGTTAAAACCTGTATGGTATGGGGGGCGATGGTTAAAGTATAAGTATGGAGAAGCTTGGCAGATTGATTATATGACACTTCCACAAACACGTCAAGGTAAGCGTTATGTACTTACAATGGTGGAAGCAACCACTGGATGGTTGGAAACATATGCCGTACCTCATGCTACAGCCCGAAATACTATCTTGGGCCTTGAAAAGCAAGTCCTTTGGCGGCACGGTACGCCAGAAAGAATTGAATCAGACAATGGTACTCATTTCAAAAACAGTACTATAGACAATTGGGCCAAAGAACATGGTATTGAGTGGGTATATCATATTCCATATCATGCACCAGCCTCTGGGAAAATTGAAAGGTACAATGGTTTGTTAAAAACTACACTAAAGGCACTTGGTGGTGGAACCTTTAAAAACTGGGATTCACATTTAGCAAAAGCCACTTGGTTGGTCAACACTAGGGGATCAACCAATCGAGCCGGGCCTGCCCAATCAGAAATTCTACGGACTGTAGAAGGAGATGAAGTCCCTGTAGTACACATGAAAAATATGTTAGGAAAGGCAGTCTGGGTTACTCCTGCCTCAGGCAAAGGCAAACCTATTCGTGGGATTGTTTTTGCCCAGGGACCTGGCAGCACCTGGTGGGTGATGCTTAAGGATGGAGAAGTTCGGTGTGTACCTCAAGGGGATTTGATTCTAGGTGAAAATATGCAATGCTGAACTGTATGATGTGAATTGCCGCACTAACAATGTTTAATAAGTGTCTTTCAGATCAAGACAATGGTGATGAAACTAGAGCTAGCTTCTTCGAGTGGCGCCCGACACCTTCTTCGAAGTTGGTGTCCTTAACCCACAAACAGTGGTCATGAGATGCACTTGTACCATTTTTCCTGCCCTGGGAGACTGTTGTGACAAAATGAACTTAATGAACTTTTCAAAGGATGGTCCACTGATTAATTACTCCTGTGTATATATGTACATATGTGTGTATATATATATATATATATATATATAGTAGTAGTGATTAATTAGATTGTATTGATAGATTGTATTGATAAGGTTTAAGTATTCAGTGAATGTCATATTATAAGGGGTGGAATGTTCTGGTTTTGTTAAAAACAAGTTTATTTGCCTGTTCCTCGTTGGTTCGTATTGCTAGCCTTCATATTAGCTGCATTTTCCTGGAGAACCCAACACATGTTTTGGTTAAACCTAGGAATGGAATGCAAACTTATTGATAAGCATGGATGGACATCTCGCGAGAGGGGCAACGAGAAAACTGATGACCGAGAGACTGACCAATGGTGTATAACATTCCATTCACGTGAATACTTCATATAAAGTGGGAGATCACGAGGATCTCGGCCCTTTTTTCCTCATGGCTGACATTAGGAGAGGACCTTGCTGGTCGTCCCTGCGAACTGAGGCCTAGTGACAGACTGAATCCAGCTCCGGTTGGCTACAGAGTCCAATCCAGGACTTTGGGTGCTGGCTCTGCAGTTGCTGAGACTTAGAGGATTGGTTTTGTATATTTTGTATTATTTTCTCTGTTCTTATTAGTAGCATTAGTAAAACATCTTTAACTTTTCCAACTCTCTTCTCTCTGTCCTTCCTTCCCTCCCGATCGCCTGTCCTGAGTGGGAAGGGGAGAGAGGGAGGGGCAAAAGGGGGAAGTGGGGGGGAGAGGAGGTTAACAATACATCTGCCAGGGTTTGATTGTCACCCCGCAATCTTAACCCTCGACATGCTCATAACAGTCTTTTCAGGTTTTAATTGCTTCAGTGTAGTAATTATCAGTTTCGGGGCGGTTACAAGGCCGAGAATATATTTTTCACTGCAACTGATCGCCTTCCACAACACAGTTCCCACTTTTTCCCAAGTCTCTATTTGAAAAGCTCCTGACAGATCAGCAGGAAACCCATTGCCTCTCCACCAAATTCAAAGTTTTTTGACGTTACTCTCCTCATAGTTCACCCTTCTCATAGAGAGGATATGCGAGAGGAGTCGCACTATTTCTTCTTCTTCTTTAAAAATATTCTGCCCCATCTCCTCTCGCCCCCAGCTGCTCACCTCTTTGGGTGTCCGTTGCAACAATATCGGATCCTCTATCTCTCCTCTGTCACTTCTGTAGCGATCAATCAGGAGACACGCAGCCTGCAGACTACGTCCCGATCACGGTCCAGCCATGCCGTCTCCAGCTGGTGCTCGCTCCTCGCAGCAGTTGTCCCCTCGCCGTAAATTCTCCTTGCATATCACGTCGGCATCGCCACTTGCGAGCGTGAAAAATCATGGACTCCACACAATCCAATATGAATTCAAGCGAAGCCATTTATTACAGAAACAAGCCTCCTTATATATGCAGTTATTTCCTGATCACGCGTCCACGCTCCAAGCATGCATTAGCTGATTGGACATTGTCTATGTTCATGAGCTGTCTACGCGCCCAAGTCTCACTGCTAATAGGTCTGTTGATTTATGTTGTGTTCTCAGCTTTCCAAGGTGGCCTTGAAATTCTTTTGGGCCTGGGTAGTTTAATAACAAATCTCCATCTAAGAGAAACCCATCCACACAGTAACTTCAAGAAAATTCAAAAACATCCAAAACACTTCAAAAACTGATCATGGAGAGCTCTGGTTCCCCAATGAGTAAATTTAGGATTCCCTTAACCTAATTTTTGGGGACTATCTCTCTACTATCCGGTAAAAAAAATAACATCCC
Organism: Patagioenas fasciata; assembly: GCF_037038585.1. Lineage (NCBI taxonomy): Eukaryota > Metazoa > Chordata > Aves > Columbiformes > Columbidae > Patagioenas > Patagioenas fasciata. Next base: position 35,306,895 of record NC_092559.1, read on the forward strand.
CCATTCTTGAGATCTGCACCTATCCGTTGTCTACAATATCCTAACAATCCTAACAATTGTCTTTTCCCTTTTATAAACCAATGTCCTAAATATTTTACGTCTGGTTCTACAAACTTCAATTTACTCTCTGATACTTTTAATCCTTTGTGTCTAAAAAAGTTCAATAATCCTATGGTTCTTTTTCATACTGTCTCTTCTGCTTCGTTCCGGCAATTAATAAGTCGTCTATTATATTAACTTTACCCCAGAAGGGGGTTCAAATTCTAACAATAGTTTTTCTAACACTTATCCAAATAAATTTGGTAATTCTGTAAAACCCTGTGACGATACGGTCTATCTTAATTGTTGTTTTCGTCCCATTCAAAAACAAAATAATTCCTGCTACTCTCATCTAAGGGGCAGGCCCAAAATACATCTTTTAGATTTACTACGCTATACTAAATGTTTTCTGGGGACATCTGGTTTAGCAATATATATAGATTTGCTACCACAGGAAATCGGGATATGGTTGGTTTTGACTTTGTCCTGTGGCGTTATCACATATAGTTTTACTTTTAATATTCCCTGTTCAATTTCTATAGTCATGCCTAATGCCACAATTAAATCTCTCCCCAATAGATTATTTTCAGCCTCTGGGACTAATAAGAAGTCATTTAGGCAATTTCTTATTTAGATTCAATTTCCACATAATCCAGTATGAGAACTTTGAAGGGTTCTCCCTTTGCTTCCACTACGAGGGCAGTCTTCTTTAAAATGCATCCTCTGGGAAGGTAGACCTTCCTACCCCCGTATCCACCAAAAAGATCACTTCTTCTTTATGGGGGCCTATCTTGAGTTTTATTAAGGGCTCTGTTGTTGTCTTTGCCCCTAATATATATAGAGCCCCTGCTCCTCTAAACATCTTCTCATTTTGCTCTCTATTTCTACAACTTCACTGCATATGTCCCTTTTTCCCACAATAATAACAACAAATAGGGACATTCTCTCTCTGTATTCGATTCATAGGAGGTCTGTTTACCGGGACCGATCTCCCCCTTTGTTCATTTTGTTCTTCTCTAACCGGTGTTAGTTTCTCTGCCTTTTGAGTCTCCCTTACTGCGGCTACTAAGAATTTTTTCCTTTGCTCTTTGTTTCTCCCCATCTCTTTGAGTTTTTCTAATTTCTTTCTTATATCTCCCCAGGATTTTGCTACAAACTGGGGGTCTACTCCTGAGTATATTTATCCTTTTTCTCAAAAACATATATTTCTACAGTTCTCAAACTTCCTTCCCAGCATGAAACATATCGCTTTCTTCTTGACCAAAAAGTTCTTTACCATTTACATACAGTAATAGACCATTTTCTCTTTACCCTTCCCCTGGGTAAATTCTTCATTCCAAAATTCTAACGTGACACCCCCCCCTCCCCCCGCCAGGGACTGTCAGGGGGGTTTCTCTGGCAGGTTGCTCCCCTCCAACCTCTTGGGCCCCTTCCGTGGGTCCCGCTAGACCTAAGGACTTGCTTGTTCCCTGGCCTATCCTGACTGGTTCACAACGTGTGACTCGAATCCATGACCAAAACAAACTCTTCACTCGCTTTGTCCCTTCAGTGGCCAAGCCCCTTGTGGGGTGTTGGAACCGCAATTAGAAGGACTCCGCACTCGCTTTGCAACCAGGTTGTGTTTCAGCCAACACCAGTCACACACACCACCCGACCCAGCGGTACTTACAGTCCACTTTTCCCGTTGGGAACTTCATGCTCTCTGGATTACGGGTGAACTGCAGTATGGGGAGGAGCTCAGTTCTTTTGTTTATGCTTTATCATGTAATAACGTTGGATCTCCAGACACTCCGAGCACTAGGGCCACTGGTTAGAGTGGGGCGCCTCCCCGAGCTCAGAGTGGTGCAGAGATATCCAAGGTTATCACGTTGGGGTCACCAATTGAAATAAACAACTCAGGCTACTCCAATCATGGATAGCAGCACCTCATGCAATTTATTACAATGTGTTCGATAATAGAATAAGCAAAACAGTGCTGGGTGTGCAGGGAACCTGCGCTCCACAAACACGCACACTAAGATCTCCAAACTGGCCCTTTTTATTGTCTTTGAGTTCCGGATTTCGGCTAGTTTCATCCTATTTTCGTTTCTTCGGTATTACTTGTTCTTTCCTTTGCGGTCTTCAGGAGGCCTTCTTGCGGTTGGTCATTCTGGAGGAAGTTCCTCTTTCTTCCTCCGTGTCTTCTTACCTTGTGACCTTCTAGTTTCACAACTAGTCTTACAGTTGGTTTAAAGCAAGCCAGGTTTACAATTAGCCACACAGTTTGCTCAAAGCTTAGCCTGATTTCCTTTGTCCTAGTGACAGAGAGAATTGACAATTAACTAATTAACACCTAAAGAACTAACACTTGACACTTAGAGAGCTAACCCTTTAACCCACATCACTATGGCCTAGCCTTGCTTAACTCTGTGTAACATATTGTACGAAAAACGGGACTTCACTGACACCTTGCAAAAATAATAATCCTTGGGTGAATCCTTGGCGCATCCTTCGGTAAACTAGATTACAGAAACTTCGGCACAGGACAGGAGATGCCTAACCAACTCATCACACTGTACCAAAGGTGACCATGTACAAAGAAAGAGGACCCGTGTTAACTGTCGTGGTTGAGACGGACAAACGACATAGACCAAGTTCTTCCAGGATGAAAGTAGTAGATGCCATTTATTGCCACAAGTGCATTTTTATACAGTTTTACCAATTCATGTGTCTCTTCACTATTGGTTACAAGTTACAGCAGTAACATCTCATTGGCTAATTTTGCTATCATCAGTGTTACTCTTCTACTCCCTTCTCTCTCACGGGTACATCCTTAACATCTCCGGATACTCCTTTACTCACGGGTAGACCTTCATATCTTCAAGGCTAATTTCTGTTCCCATGCCCTCCATCAGGGAATCCACGGACCCACCGTAGTCCCCCACAATTCCCCCTTTTTGTTTTTGTGCTAAAAAAATTGCCTTCATTGTCGACTGCAGGGCCCTTTGCAGCAGAGAAATCATGCATGGCAACATTAGTAACACAACCACAACAATCATCAAAACAATCAGTCCTGTTTTCACTACTGATAGCAACCATCCTAAAAACCTCCAACCACTAAGCAATTTATTTAACAAATCCCATGAAAAATCTTCACACCCATGTCCTTTAGCTAATAACAAAAAGTCTATTGCGGCTCTACTCTGTCATGTGGCATGTCTTACAGAATCTACATCTAACAAAAGTCCACTTAAAGCCTTAGAAGTTCTGTTAGTTTGCTTAACTAACCAGCATCCTAATTTTTCTAAAGTATTTAAAGCTTTAGCTGTGCCAACACCAGATACATGAGGTTCTAAACCCCCTAACCCTGATCCCCAAAAGTCTACATTATCATCACATTTGACTCATATACATGCAAAAAGTATTTTTCTCGTCTTGCTCTTCTGTGATCTATTATCATAGATACATTGGGTGTTAAGAGAGTTAATAGTCCCAAAATACACAGTCCTCCAACAGCATTAGAAGGAATTCCTGGCCAGACTCTATCTCCACAGATCAAGAATACACCATACAGGAGGTTTTTGGGGTCGCTGTCCCACACTATCAATGACACCCCTTGGATTCTTCTGCGAGGCGTTACACCATCGAGTTTCATTTCTATAGTCACCAAGGGTAGCACTAACATTTTGCAGTCTTATCCATTCATGTTCTCGTATATTGTTCTGACACTTTTCACAAACCAGGTTGATACAAGCGTCCATGGACATAGATGCCAGCAATTCCAGTTCCTGTGGTTCAATATCTGCTTCCAGGAGGTAATTAATCCAAAGTGCCATGTTGGTATTACTACAGTTCGTTGCAATGCCTTTGCACCAATCACTATTTTGAAACAGTTGTGGGATGCTGCTGTAGTTATCAAGGGGGATGCCAACCAAGCATGTGTGGAACAGGTTTTCCAGAGATGCCATAACTAGGCATATAGAGTCCTGGTCAGTCATGTTGGCTAAAGTAATCCACGTTAGTCTTTGTCTGTGCAGGCATCCAAAGCGCAGCAGATGCAGCAATCATTGCCAGGAAGATAACACAGATTTCACATTTCATGCTGGCAACCATTGCGGCCCTTGATCTGTAAGGACACAAGCATAGCCTCTCCCCCAGGTTATCAATTGATGTGGCCTTTTCCATTGACCATTAACTAGTGATTTGACCACAACTAACGTAGGTTCCTTCTGATTTAGCATGTTTTTGGGTCACACTTGCAAAGTGTTTCATCACATACAATGCTTTTGACAATTGGTTTTGTGGTGTTTTCCCTACTTCTCCCCCCTTTTTGTTTAAAAAAAGAAAAAAAAAAAAAACACAGTTCAGAATCAGATACGTACGTTGGACCTCGACTACGTACTCAGAATCTCAAATCAATTTTAGAGGTTCCTCCTTAAAAAGCTCTAAGTAATGTAAGGCTGCACCAAGTTCTACTAATTGGGTTGAACCTTCAATAATTTTTACAGAATGATGCCAATTGTTATCTTCACACCAAACCACTACAGCTTTATGAGACTTTCCTGAACCCTCAACAAAAACTGTGCAAGTATGTAGGATCAGACCAGATACACGTATGGCCTATGACCTGATGTTAAAGAATTGCAGGTTCTGCAGCAATTTACATTTTACATTTATGCATGCCAAAAGCTGTGCTGTTAAGAAAACCAGCTAGTGCAATTTACAAAGACATAGATTGCAAATAAAAAAAAATCAAAATTAAGCTTCACAAATGGTACATGTATGACAAAAGGATCATGGCCTTTTGAGACTTAAATTCATTCCCTGCTTTTCTTGATCAGAGTAACAATCAGTATATCAGTCTGTTAGCAATCTCATCATACTGTCCCACAAGAGCCACAGGTTTTTTCTATGTTGTAGCTGTAAACAGACAAATCTGCAAGTCCAATCGAATGCAGTCAGCCTGTAAGGTTGTCATAAATTTATTCCTCAAAATCTCTAACTCCATTTTGGCTGTCATATTTATTGGATATTGTTTTCCCTTACCAGATCGAAGTCCTGTTTCAGATCTATCAGTGCAGTGTTTGCTTTATCGAAACACTGACTCTTAATATTAGTGGAAATAGAGCATTCAAAATTTCCCTGGAAATTTTTCACTTGCACAAGTAGATCTGCACCATCCAAGCAGCTTCTTGTAGGACATGTAACTAAACAGAATTCTCAGAAAACGTTATTTCAGCTTACAATTTACTTAACAAATCTTGACCCAAGAGAGGTACAGGGCTTTCTGGCAAATACAAGAATTCATGTATTAAAACTTTGTTCCGAATTTGGCATTCTATTAGTCTCAAAAAACAGCTTTTCTTTCGTTTTCTCCCATGACCTCAAAAACTAGCACAGTGAATTTACTAAGAAGTCTCTTACAACCAGTTACCACAGAATGAGGAGACTTAGGGGTGACCTTATTAATGTTTATAAATATATAAAGGGTGAGTGCCACGAGGATGGAACCAGGCTCTTCTCAGTGGCAAACAATGATAGGACAAGGGGTAATGGGATCAAGCTGGAACACAAGAGGTTCCACTTAAATTTGAGAAAGAACTTCTTCTCAGTGAGGGTGACAGAGCACTGGAACAGGTTGCCCAGGGAGGTTGTGGAGTCTCCTTCCCTGGAGACATTCAAAGCCCGCCTGGACATGTTCCTTTGCGACCTCTCCTAGGCGTTCCTGCCCCAGCAGGGAGATAGGACTGGATGGTCTTTTCAGGTCCCTTCCAATCCCAAACATACTGTGATACTGTGATATATATATATATATATATATAATATTTTTGTTTAATTTCCCAGCTTCATTAGAAGTATGGATCCACTGGTGATGCCTTTAAATTTCACCCTCAGACTCCTTCATGCAGTATTACAGGTCTCTAGCAGTAACATTGCTTAGGGGAGGGGCGCGGGGGGGAATAAAACCTCCCTCTCACCCCCATCTGAGATGGGAAGACGTCCAGCTCAACATGAAAACAAATCAGTTTGAACTCCACATCAAACCAGCCTGGCTCTACTCCACACCCAAATGAGTACCAGTCTGACCCAGAGAAGTACTGAGCGCTCTGACCCCCAAAAGCTGACCAGTGTGAAAAGACTGACTTCAGCAAGGAGGTAAAATGATGAGCTCTTTCCTAAGATGTGCCAAAACCTAAGAAACAAGACAGAAGCAAAAAGAAACAACACCAACAACCCCTCATTCAATGTCGAGAAGCAACACAGTGCCACAACAAGGATGGGTGACAATACTCCAGGGAACATAAAAGACAGAGCAGGGGGACTAAAGCCCCCCTTTCTCCGCTTAGCAGCAGGAAGACAGGTTGTTTGTGGTTTTTTTTTTTCTGCAGTTCAGATGTACCAAGGCCACGCAGCTGGCGTAATCGCTGGTATGAAGTAGGAGGCTCTGGCAAACTCCTCGCAGCTCGACACAGGCCTGGGATATTTTGCTTTTTTGTTTTCCCATTTCATTTCAACCATAATACACTTCATATGCAATTTCAAGCAGCTCAGCAATAGTTACATTCCTCAGCCCCATTTACGTTTCACAAGTTACAGATGTCAAAAAACCAGCATATTAAACATCAATCCATTATTTGAGTTTCTTACATCCAAATCAGTTCATACTGTAGCAACTTTTAAATACATCTTCATACAATACCAAGTTCACATCCATCGTAACATTTAAGTGTGGGGTTTTTTTGTTTTTTTTGGTTTTTTTCCAATGCAAATCAGAGTTTAACAATTTAAATTCTTTTCTGGTCTCAAAATTACTAGATAACAATAGAAGCAATTACTCTAATGCGGAAGGATGCATCCTAAGGGGGAGCAAGGTGGAATTTTAGTAATGGAACCGGTTCCCATTTTGTAATTATCTCCCCCAACAAATTTATTTTGGTACCAAATATAAATATGCAAATTAAAATACTGAGCTCAGATATGAAAACCAAATACCAAGTTCAAATATGCAGACAGATCAGAGTTACACTTATTCAAGACAATATCTCGATTTTAGCATTGCACCTTTGAACCACTTACTGCTCAGCCAGGTAGTGGTGCTGCTGGGTCTCCCTGACAAAACAGGTCAGTGTGCGCTGGAGCCCCATCGGCACCGGCCCCCCCCGCCGCTGCAGCAAGCTGGACCGGGCAAGGCTTTTATCAGTGTCTCATCTGGGGTGCTACAGCTGTTATCCCAAAACCAGGGTTCTTTACTTGGTGTGCATACACAAGAGCCAAATTTAGTACATAGTGATGAAACACAGCCCATCACAGAGTTGTGCAAGTCTGAATGCCGGAATAAAGCTAGTGTGCTAGAAAGAAAAATAACAGCTACTACACACAAAATTTTACCATCACATTCACACAGTAAAGAACTAAATTACTCATGATCTTCTGTATTATCACAAAACGCACATTTTGAGTCTCATTCTCGTTATTTAACAGTCTGTGAAATCACTGGACCACACAACAAAGGCCTACTAAAACTGCAACATGCTTAAATAGATACCCACAAAGAAAACAGGTTAATGAGGAGAGCATATTGCAGACTTCAGCAAGTTTACTGTGACCTGTGTGTTATCAGTTAACTCTCTCTCAGCTTGTTGAAGTTCAAACCATTCCACCTGTAAAACTGTCTGAAATGATTCGATGATCTCTTGTAGAGTTTTATTTTTCTCCTGTTCTTCTCACTTTAGAAACAACAAAGAGTTATACTTCAAGGTTCTATTCTCCGGACACTTTTCCCAATCATCAAACTTACACAGCAGCCACCATTTATTACAATATTTCACAAGATTTTCCTTCCTCATATTTCCAAGTGCTTTCCTATGTTCTAAAACACCTCCCAATACCGATTTCTTATGAACACGACTGAAAACAGTCATTCCTGACCCCATCTCGTAACTAGAAACTACGAGAAGAGGGAGGGAGGGGGGGAAAGCACAGGGCTGCTTGCAGCGCAAGTGGGAAAAGTGGGGAGAAGGTTTTACGGCGCACTTATACCACAAAGAAACAATTCTAACAACGACCAGTGAAACAATTAACTCACATTCCTGACAAGCTGCTTGATTTTCAGAGAGGCAACACACAGAAACACATAATATGTACTGTAAAACTCGCAGATAATATGTTGATAGCAAACATTAGCATTCTCTACTGCTAATTTCAACACCAGTGCTTCCTTAGCTTCTAAGTTTTCAACCTGCTTATTGATGGCCTCTTGAAGATGGTCAATAAATTGCATGTAATTCTCATTGGGACCCTGATTAATAGTTGCAAATGATTTGGCTGCTTTGTCGGTTTCAGGCACCTTTATCATAGCTTGATATGCGAGGTCTCTTGACTGCCTCAGGATTTCAGGAATTTATCGTGCCTGTAATTGTGGTGTGTCAATTAGTGTCTCTTCCAAGTGTTGGGGGTTAAATCCCAGCTTTTTGGTAAGTTCGGTTTACGCTCTGAAACTCTACCCCCACCCTCAGGATTTTGCTCTGCAGCAGCGTGGGAGGGGGGCGGGGGCAGGCTGAGGGGACCTAGGTGTATAGAAATTACGTTATTTGGCTCACTCTGGCTCACCACAGGAGGATCTTCCTCACCTAAATCTCCAGGCAAGGGGGGATAGGAAAAAAAAAAGTCCACTTTTTCATTCTGCGACTGATAGCAGCGGGGCAGAAGGTTGAACTGTGACCAATGGCGGTGACGCAGACGGCGGAACCGCGATTGATGATGGTGGAGCACATGTTTGAACCGTGATTGATGACGGCGGAGCAGTCGGTTGAATGCACTACTCTGACCGGTGCTCCGGGGGCCCCTCCCGAGATCGTATATAACCCAACGCTGTTTTTTCATGTGAGTCTTTCATAGCTTTTATCTGATCTCGGGGCCACACATACGTACGCTCCTCCTCTATTCCCTTTAACTTTCCAAGAAAGTGTCGCGGATCCTTATCCGTATCAGATAATATGGACTTGGGCGGTGTTGACAAACCTTTAGTAACAGGGAGAGTTGGAGTAGTACTTAATCTCGCCTTTTCCTCTGAATCTGGCCCAGGAGAGCCAGGAAGACCATCCCTCCCCGCTGTCTCTGCATGTTCCCGTTGCTCTTTTAATCCTCTGAAAGTCTCTAGCAACAAGTGACATGTTGTTAACAGTTCAGTTGTTTCTTTGCATCTTTCACTAGTGCTTTCCCCATAGTAACACAGTCCTTCCTTTGTAAAGCCAGTTCCAGAGGGCTAATACCCTGCTTCTTCAGAAGCAACTTTCATGTAGATAATATAATACCCTCTTCTTTAGATAAGTTCCACCCCCTCCCCGTTCCTGGTAGCTCACCAACTCTTAGTGTGGCGTCTTTTCAATGATCCGGATCTTCGGCAGCTCTCCTCGGCTGCTCTATCAGCTGTACCGGGCTCTGTCTCCACAGCTCTTCTTTGGCTGTCACAGTTTCACGCTGTCTCCTCTTCATGCGAGATCCTCTTCAGGCAGGATCACGTCGGGGTCACCATATGTCATTAACAATCACTGCTCAGCTGCGACCAGAAGGAGCCGGAGGTGGAGACTCTGGACATGGTGTCCTGGAACTCATTGTAATAAGAACCGCCTTCTCGAAGACAGGTTATAAATAAGTATAGGCATTCCTAAAACTTTCATGAATATGTAACACTTGACTGCATTTAACCAAACTCACAGCTACTGTAATTTTACACACGTATTAGGTGAAATGATTCCCCGTGTGTCTGGCGTCATAGATAAATACATACCTTCTTTATAACCTCAAGGGCTGTAAGGTCATTCTGCGCCTCACTAGCTCCATGCCCTATTTGGTTAAGAGGGGGTCCCACCAGCAACCACAATGTGTTTTGCAACCCTCGCAATGTCCCCCTTGCAAGCCTTCATGCAAGCAGCATAGCTGCACTCCTTCAGCACGAATCATAACTACATTTTCCACACAATTATACTTTTGGTCATCTTCACAAACTAGGCCTTCAGTTTTGATTCTTGGATGATTCACGTTATTCTCTCTGTCCCTCAGAGTTCTTCTGCAGAAAGGAAAACAAACGGGACTCACCTCTTCGAGGCAAAAATAATTAAAATGATGGAAATATCCAGCGGGTATTTATCTGATGCTCCTTGCCCAGGGCATTGGAAGCTACCCATGAATTTGTGTTTAAAGGAGTTTTCAATACCAGTGGTACACTTCCCACAGTGGGGAGTTCCACCAGGACTGGCTGTCCCGAGTAATGGGCTGAACCCTTGGAATCATTTGGTCCCTTTAGAGAGGGAATCAAGGAAGGGGTTTTTGGACAGAAAGCAGTGATTTTGGGGCATCCATTTACCCCCCACCTGTCATTTACCCCTGTGACAGCTTGCCACAGACGAGTATCTCAATTACCCTCGTGAGGTCTCAAAAGCCGTTTTAGGAGGCCGTTTGTTCTTTCTACAATTCTATTAGCCTGTGAGTAATATGGGGTGTGAAAAGTCCATTTAATCCCTTCACTTTGTGCCCAGTCTTGTACGATTTTAACAATGAAATGGGAACCGTTGTCAGACTTGTGGCTTTGGAAAAGTTCCAAACAATTCTCGCAATTCTTTCACAGTATTTTCACCTGTAGCTTTTTTAAAAGTTTCTGCTTGGACTAGTCCTGACGTAATTTCCACTCCCACCAGTACAAAGTGCCTGCCCCCTGATTTCTTGAAGGGGCCAATGTAATCCACCTGCCAGGCATCCCGCAAACCTTTTCCTTCCCTTAAATGCAGAGGGTTATCTTCTAAAGGGTGCCTTTCTAGCCGTCTCCAACATTGTTCGCAAGCTGATATGCAGGTTTTACACATTTCTCTGGTGACAGGCCAGCCTCAGACCAGAGCTTCATGATACAAGTCTTTAGCTCCAGTGTGTTTGCGCTTTACATGTACACCATTCTAACAAGCCTTCCCAGTCTTCTGAAATTTGATCCTTTTGTACAGGGGTCAGTCTTGGTAATTCATCAGCTCGGTTATTCCATTCTCCTGCGGATTCCCCATCTACCTGAGGAGAAGCCACCCAGCCCACAGCAAAGATTCCTTTTTTAGCAATACTTAAAATTTCCTTGCCACTTTTTGCCACACTGGAATCCTATTAACTTCCCATCCGTTTTGCTCCCAGAATGAAGCCACTCGGTACAGCCCTTAAACACAGCATAAGAGTCAGTATAAATGTGTACAGGGGTAGCAGTTTGTGCTTCCTGTTGGAAAACACTCCATACTGCAATTAATTCACCTACTTGTGCACTACCCTCTCCCTCTGTTATAATGTGTTCATTGGAAGAGGTATGGAGTGCGACTGCCCTGTATTTCCACACTTTTCCTTCTCTTTTTGCAGAAGCGTCAGTAAACCAAGCACTAGCTGACCGATCATGTGAAAAGGGAGGTGCGACTTGAATCACTGAGGCAGGTTTATCTTGGTCATCGTCCAAGCTCTCAGTTTCTTGTATAGCTAGATTTTTCAAAGCTCCTTCAGATACTGAGAAAATGTTGCAATAGTGTTCAATCTGAGCATACCTATTTCGTACCGAGGCCTTTTGGGCTACCCCATCAGGAGGAAGGGTCCCAGAAGTGACTGTTTTTATGACTTTAAATGGGCCTCTTAATACGATTGGCTGCTGTCGTGCAATCTTCTCTACTTCTACTAGAGGCAGACTAACAATAAACAAACCTTTCTCCCAAGCAGTGTATCTCTTTTTGTCATCCCTAAAACCCCGGGAGAAAAATCCCACAGGTCGGGTTGGACCCTCAGGGCTTCTCTTCCATATGTGACTGACAAGCCTGATAAAGCAAACTCCCATTCCACCTGAAAAGGGTCTGTAGGGTGAATAGGACCAAGGGCTTGGTGAGCTGTTGCTTCAAAAATTAGTAATCACATAGCTTCTTCCTGAGAAGCTGTCCATTCCCATTTTACCCCTTTTCTTAACAAATCGTAAAGAGGTCTAGCAATGACAGAAAAGTCTGGGATGTGTTTCCTCCAAAAAACTAACAACCCTAAAACATGCTGCAAATCCGTTTTTGATTCAGGCATTTTGATCTGAACTAAGGAAGCAAGAGTGTCCGGCGGGATGCAGGTCATCCCTCCCTTCCACAGATTCCCAGGAATTTTACTTCTTGTGAGGGTTTTTGGACCTTTTCGGGGGGAATTTGCAAACCCAGATTTTCTAAATGTGTAATTATATCCTGTTGGGTTACCCCTACTTCTGTTATTTCATTTCCACCCACAAGAGTATCATCAATGTACTGATAAACAGCTATGCCTTCGGGTTTGGGTATTTTTTCTAGCTCTTGGGCTAAAGCGTGATGAGCTAATGTGGGAGAATGTTTGTACCCCTGCGGAAGTCGGGTGAAAGCGTATTCTTGTCCTTCCCAGGTGAAAGCAAAACGATCTCTGTCTTCTGGCTGCAATGGTATCATAAAAAACATGTCCTTGACATCTGTTGTTGCCATGATTGGATGAGCCTTTTCCTGTATCATGGTTATTAGTTCAGCCAGATTGGGGACTGCGGTGGTTAGAGGATCGGTGTTGGCATTTAGCTGCCGAAAATCTATTGTAAGTCGTCACATCCCATTGGGCTTTCTAACTGGCCACACTGGAGAGTTAAAAGGAGAGTGTGTGTTAATTATGACTCACATTTCTTGTATAACTGGTTTGATGCCTTCTTTGGCACCAAGGGGCAACGGGTATTGTTTTACATTTGTAGCATGACTACATGGGAGTGCTGGTGCGACTTGCAATAGCCTTCGATGTGACAATCCAAAAGTCCACAATAATCCTTCTGAAACTTCCCACTGTCTACCTTTGAGGGTATCCATACCTAGCTAACTGTTAGGAATGTCTCCAATCACCATTTTAATAGTGACTGTGCTCTCATTTCCTGGCAACAAGAATTTTACCCAAGCAACTTTCATAACTTCTGTTGACCCTAAAGCATTAAGGACACAAAAACGTCGCTTCGAGGGAAAAACTCCACACCTGTCAGCATCTACATCACTTAGAGCAGAAATTTGTGCACCGGTGTCAATGAAAAAAGTTACAGGTTCATGCTTAGGGCCCCCTTTGGTACGCATGAGCTGCGGGATATAAATCCATCCCCCATTCCCCCGCTCACTACTAAGGAATAGAGGTTCTAGTTTTCCTGTTTCTGGGAGAGACTTTCATCCTTGACGGGGGAGGGAGCTGAAGGTATAACAGGTAGGATTGCTTTTACATTCTGTGAAGGCTCTTTTGGATTTCGCCACCTTGATACTCGTTTACTAAGTTTATCAAGGGGTAAGCCTTCCATTATATCTCTGGGAACTCCCTTTTTAATTCCTAAAACCCATCATTGTTGTTGGGCCTTAGGCTGTTCTCCCTTTGCTGTTTTAATGCATGGATGTTCTTTTTTTTGGGATACCGGTAACAGCAGCAGTGTTGGCAGAGAGGGGCAGCTTTTTGATTTCAATATTACGGATTCCTCTTGACCTCTCTTCTAGGATTTTTACTGGGCCATATTTCCTATTGTAATCTATCAATTCTTGTGTTACTTCCCCCCACGTCCACACCTTTTGAGTATTTGGTTATTGCAGGAAGTCGGGGGAGGGGTGAAAGAGGCATCCATGCTAGTATTAGTTCCTTTCCTCTGGCTCCCACTTCTGTTACCCTGGCTCCTAGCCATATTTTCCGATTTTTCTACTGGGCTCATTAGTGTGATTCTCCTTTGAATGTTAATTCCAGTAGATTTTAGTGACTCTGGAAGTCCCCTTATTAAGGGAGTCATCATGTCAGGATTCACTGGCAACATCATTGGGGATTCACATTCGGGAATTAATTTCCTTTCATGTATCATTTACAAACAGGCTGCTTTGTGTACACTTTCTAACAATTGATCAGATGTGCCAGTAATTGCTAAGGGCTCTCCCCTATCTAAGGGGTTTAGCCCTCCAGCCCAGTAAGCAGCTCACTGGGTTAGAGACCACGGGGCATGTCTGTCACCAGTTGTTAAGAAGACTCCATGCCCCCAGTATCCATTTGCCTCTTGTTCACTTAACTGAATTTGGTCTCCCCCAGTTAGGGATACACGCCACATATATTCAGTTTCAGATTCTTTAGGGAGGCGACCGTACTCTTTTTTAAGTTGGGCCAGCTCAGTGGCAGTGTAAGGTGTTTGCTTAGTTGTAATGCGAGGGTCAGTATCCTCCTCATTTGCATAAAAGTATTCTGTTTTAACTAAGGGTCTCACGTGTGGGAATTCGTCATAACGTTTTCCCGTGTCCTCCAATTCTTTCCGACGGTAGATTTGATTTATGTGTCGGATATTTTTCCCCTCTAACTCCCACTCCCTCAGCACCCCCGTGTTCTCCTTTAGAGTAGCTTTCAGTGAGCAGTTTTCTTCCCTCTCCTTTTCTAATTGTTGAAAGCAGTTTTCTAATTGTTGTTCTAAATTGGAGGTTGTTTTTTGCAGGACCTGCACCAGATTTTCAAGAGATTCTATTATTTTACTTTCATTACTGTGCCGCATGAAGCGATCTTCGATTGCCGCTACTAGGCTGGCTCCTAAAACAGCGCAGACTGCAGTCTTATCTCTATTTGATCCAAACTTACACTTAGTCTGCAAAGAAATCACTCGGTCCACTACACTCTGTAAATTAGTCCAATTATCATGAGCTCAGTCTTCTCCGGGTATGGAGGGTCAGGCTCCATACTTTGCTAAAAGCGTGTAGAACGAGTCCCGATCTTTTGCTAGCCAAAAGTCCTGATTGTCAGCTTTTCCAGTCATTCTTACTACGAAGGGGCGGTACACACTCTAGGAAGGCACAACTTAGTTACGAAAACCACAGCAACAACTGCATCACCCTTCTCTTTCCCGAGTGGTTGAAGAGGTCTAGAAATCTGCTATGGGAGGACCTAACTTAGCTACACAAACACACAAGATTGCCCCTTCACTCTCCCTAGCAGACAATACTCATTATCATGAAAACAACACCCCTTCTGCACTTTGAGATCTTTTGTGTTAGATTCCGGGAAACAGAACCCTCAACTCGAGTTTGGGGTGCTCTACACCAAGGCGTGTATGGTGTGCGGGAAATCTGAATCACCTCCCTTGCGTTCTAGACACTTCTCACTGATAAATCAGTGTAAGGCTAGGTGCGGCTGAGACAAAATGTCCTTCCCCTGGTGCAGACCATACACTACCTACACCCCTCTGTTTTCCCAGAATCCCATCCTCGTCGCCAATTAAATGTCATGGTCCACTCGGTGATGGACTCGTGATGGTTCGTTTACCTTGATCTCAGAGCTCAAAATTAAGTCAACCAAAAGGCCAAGGGGTTATGGTTCAATCAAACAGTGTTACTTTATTAACTTGCCCGTAAAGCAGCACGCGATAGAAAGAGAGAGTAAGAAAAAGAGAAGGGAAAAGAAACGGGGAACAGTAAAAGTAAAGATGAGAAGTGAGGTTGCATTTACCACCAGTCAAGCTTCAGAGGCATCCCTATGGTCTCCGGTCCCATAGAGTCCTGCTGGTCCTCTGTCGTGGTTCAGGATCCTCTGGTGGGAAGATCTCCACAGTGTCCGTTCGGGAGTCATCTCTTAGGCTTCTTCACCCCCCCCTCGCTCCCATTGTTTGAGGCCAGTCTCTGCCTTGATTTTGCAACCCAGGCTTGTACTGCGCAGTCTGGAAAGATTCACACTTTCTTTTGCCAACGCTTACGTGACCTGCATTCAGGGGTGTTTCTCTGGTCCATTGGGTGACCTCAGGACCCTTGGTGAGCTTCTGGGCATGCTCCTTTTCATTGGACATTGTTTGGGGGAGCAGGTGGGGGACAGATGTGACTGAGGCTGCAGATGAGAACACATCTTCTGGACGGCAGCTATTGTCCCTGGGTTGAAGAGACCCTCGTAACAATAACTTTCAGGAGGTAGGGGCTGGTTTGGCTGAAGCAGCAGGCAAAATCCATACAGCAACCATTGTAAGCAGCAGCCCCCCCGTATCGGAGAAACCAGTGCAACACAATGCTTCTCCTTGAGCCTCTCTCCAAGTCATTGTCCATGCGTTCTTTCTGTCAGGGCCTCAGTTCTCTCAGTTCCTGATGGTGATGTTCAGGCAAATACTTCTCCATCTTCAGACCAATTCTCTCAGTAGGGCACTGTCAATCTGCATCATGTCCTGTCAGGTTCTGTCAGGCCTTGTCAAGTTCTGTCCAGGTCTTTTAGGCCATGACAAGCTCTTTCTATCTATGTCGGGCTCTCTAGGGGCATTTTCGGGCTGTGATGAGATCTATCGGGCTTCATCAGATTCTGTCTGACTCTGTGGGGCCTGCTCGGGCTCTGTCAGGTTTTGTTGGTCTCTGTCAGGCCCTATCAAGCATTGTCGGGCACTGTTGGGCTTAGTTGGGCTCTTTCAAATACTGTCAGGTTCTGTTGGGCTCTTTCAAGCTCTGCCTGGACCTGTCAGCTTCTGTCGAGATCTGTGTGTACACATATGCAGGCACTTTGCAAGAAGAGCCAGAGGCCACGAATACATTGCAAGGATTAAGTTTTATTTTACTTATCTCTCTACTTGGGGGATCTCCGAAGCCACACCTAAGCTCCCAGGCAGAGGTGACGCCAGCAGGGACGCGGGCGCTGGTAAGTTCAGCCCTGCTGAAAGATCACTGGGCCTGCTGAGCTCGCCTGTATTTCAAGGCTTCAGGCAGGCACAACCTCCCGCTCTTTCTCACAACAAAGCAGGAATCTCAGACATAGGGATAAGGTGCCTAGAGTTTCTCACAGGCCTATGTTACTTAACACAGAGGTTCTATTCATCAAGCACACAAGGTCAGTAAAACAATTAGTGTGATGTATGTGCTTTTTAAAAAAACAGACAGGTGCATTTCACTTGAGCGTATTTACATTTAACTAATCTCCTCGCCAAATCTTCTGCTATATCCCCATACACGTGCTCTGTCAGGCCTTTTCAGGTTCTGTCAGGATCTATCAAGCTCTGTTTGGTTTTCACAGGCTTTGTCGGGCTCTGTCATGATCTGTCAGGCCATATTAGGCTTTGTCAGGTTTTTTTGGGGTATATAGGGCACTGTCAATCTGTGTCATGCTTTATCAGGCTCTGCGAAGCTCCTTTGGGCTCTTTCTGCCTTACCAGGCATTTTCAGGCACTGTAAAGTCCTGTCATGCTCTGTCAGACCTTGTCTGGCACCTGACACTTTTTCAGCCTATGTCAGGTCCTGCCAAACTCTATAGTTCTCTATCGGGTGCTGTCAGGATTTGTCGAACCCTGTTGAGCTGTATTAGGCACTGGCATGCCCTGTTGTGCTCTGTCAAGGCCTGGTGGGCTCTGTCAAGCTCTGTTGAGCTCTGTTGGACTCTGGCAGGCTCTGCTGGGCTTTCTCAGGTTTGATCAGGCTCTGTCAGGACATGTCAGGATTTGCAGGGCTCTGTCAATCCCTGTCAGGTTTTGTCAGGCTCTTTTAGGCCCTGACGGTCTCTGTGTAGCTTTGTCAAGATCTGTCAGTCTCTCTCAACCTCTGTCAGGCTCTGTCGGGCTCTGTCAAGCTTTTTTGGGCTCTTTTTGCCTACCAGGCTTTTTCAGGCTCTATAAAGCCTTGTCATGCTCTGTCAGACCTTGTCAGGCTCTGTCAGGCTCTGTCAGACTCTGTCAGACTCTGTCAGGATTTGTCAGGCTTTCTTGCAATTATTCAGGCTTTGTCGGGCTCTGTCAAGGTTTGTCGGACTCTGTTGGGTATTGTCGAGGTCTTTCAGGTTCCATTGGGCGCTGTTGGGTTCTTTCAAACTTTTTGGGCCCTGTTGGGCTCTGTCAGGTTCTGTCATGATATGTAAGGCTCTCTCAAGCTGTGTCAAGCCCTGTCGTGCTCTGTCAAGCTTTGTTGAGCTCTTTCAGTCTCTGTTGCACTTTGTCGGCCTCTGTCAGGCCCTACTGAACTCTGTAGTGTACTGTAAGGAGCTGTGGGGATTTGTCCAACCCTGTCGAGTTCTGCTGGGATCTGTCAGACCCTCTTGGTCTCTGTCGGGCTTTGTTGGGCCCTTTTAGGACTGTGTCAGGCTTTCTCAGATTGTGTCAGGTTCTTTTGGGCTCTGTCAAGATTTGTCAATATCTGTCAGACTCTGTCATGCTCTGTCGTGCCCTGGCAGGCTCTCTCAGTTTCTAGTAGACTCTTTCAGGCCCTGTCATGCTCTGTCGAGTTCTGTTGGGCTCTGTCTAGCTCTGTCGAGTTCTGTTGGGCTCTGTCGGGTTTATTTGAGCTCTATCAGGCTCTTACAGGCTCTGTCGGTCTCTGGCAAACTCTCTCGGGTTCTGTCAGGATCTGTCAGTCCCTTTCAGGCTCTGTCGGGTTTTGTTGGGCTCTATCAGACTCTTGCGGGCTCTGTTAGGTTCTCTCAGAATCTGTCAGGCCTTGTCGGACTCTGTCAGGACCTGTCAGGATCTGCTGGGCTTCATCAAGCTTTGTAGGGCATGTAGGGCACTGTTAATGTGTGTCATGCCCTGTCGGGCTCTGTCGGGCCTTGTCAACCTCTGCCCAGGTCTTTTAGGCTGTTACAGGCTCTGTCTATCTATGTCAGGTTTTCTAGGGAATTTTTGGGCTGTGATTGGCTCTACCGGGCTTAGTCAGCTTCTGTCGGACTCTGTAGGGCCTACTCACGCTCTGTCAGGTTTTGTTGGGCTCTGTCAGGCCCTATCAAGTGTTGTTGGGCAGTGTTGGGCTTTGTTGGCCTTTTGGATCACTGTCGGTCTTTGTTGGTTTCTGTCGGGCTTTGTCGGCTTCTTTCTGACTCTGTGGGGCCTGCTTGGGCTCTGTTGGGTTTTGTTGGGCTCTGTCAGGCCTTGTCAATCATTGTTGGGCAATGTTGGGCTTTGTTGGGCTTTTTTTATTTCTTTCAGGCTTTGTCGGTCTCCGTCGCGATCTGTCATGGTCTGTTGGGCTTTGGCAGGTTCTGTCTGGCTCTGTAGGGCTCTGTCAATCCCTGTCAGGTTTTGTCAGGCTCTATCAGGCTTTGTTGGTCTCTGTTTGGCTTTGTCGGGATCTGTCAGTCTCTCTCAGGCTCTGCCAGGCTCTGTCTGGTCTGTCAAGATTTTTTTGGGATCTTTCTTCGCTACAAGGCTTCTTCAATCTCTGTAAAGCCCTGCTATTTTCTGTCAGGCCTTCTCAGGCTCTGTCAAATTCTGTCAGGCTTTCTTGGGCTCTTTCAATCCCTTTCAGGCTCTGACAGTCTCTGTCAAGCTCTGCCAGGCTTTGTCAACCTTTATTGCCCTTTTTCAGGCTTTGTCAGGCTCTGTTAGTCTTTCTCGAGGTCTATCATGCTCTGTCAGGTCATGTCAAGAGTTGTAGGGCTCTGTGGGGTTTTGCCGGGCTCTGTTGGGTGTTGTCGAGCTCTGTCAGGCTCCACTGTGCGCTTTTGGGCTCCTTCAAGCTTTGTTGGGCGCTGTCGGGCTCTGTCAGGTTCTGTCGGGATCTGTAAGGCTCTGTCAAAATGTGTCATGCCCTGTCGCGCTTTGTCATGCTTTGTTGAGTTCTTTCAGGATCTGTCATGCTTTTTTGGCCTCTTTCAGGCTTTACTGGACTCAGTAGTTCGCTGTCAGGTTCTGTCGGGATTAGTCGGGCCCTATCGAGTTCTGTTGGGCTCTGTCAAGCCCTGTTTGGCTCTGATGGTTATTGACGGTCAGATCCCGACAGAATCTGACAGAACCCGACAGGGACTGACACAGCACGACACAGACCAACAAAGCCCAACAGAGCTTTACAGGGCCTGACAGATCCTGACAGAACCCGATAGAGCCTGCCAGAAACTGACAGAGCATGTAAGAGCCACACACAGCGCAACAAATCACGAGGGAGCCCAACAGAGATCGACAGATCGACAAAGCTTGACAGAGCCCAACAGGGCCTGACACATCTTGACAGAGTCTTACAGATCCTGACAGAACTTGAAAGAGCCCAAAAGTGCCCAATGGAGCCTGGAGTAACTTAGTGGGGAATCCTGATAAAAGAAAGTTTGAAACAATATTGTATTCACTTGTGGTTTGAATGTGGGGTTATATCAGTTAGTGGCAATTAAATGTTGTTCTGCAGAACTTGGAAAATAGGATGAGATACAGTACTTTAAGTTAATTTGCTTTTATTGTTATCTAATAATTTTGAGACCACAAAAGGATTTAAGTTGTTGAACTCTGACCCATATTGAATTGATGTTCTATTCAGAGATATGGAAAAAGAACAAACTAAATGTTATGATGGATGTGAGCTTGGGACATTGTATTTAAGAGTGGTTTGAAAGTGGCTAGAACATGGATTGAATTGGATCTAGGAAAATAATGGAAATAATGGACTTATGTTTAATATGCTGTTTTTCTGACATCTGCAAAAGGTTAATGGGACTGAGGAATGTAACTATTGCTGAGCTAATTGGAATTGCATATGAAGTTTATTATGACTTGAATGAAATAGAAAAACAAGAAAGCGAAATATCCCAGGCCTGTGTTGTAACATAAATTACAGACCTGTGTCAAGCTGTGAGATAAACTCAACCTCCCCCATCCACGTGGCCTTGTCTGTGTCTAAACTGCAGGAAGGAAAGAAAGAAAGAAAAAAAAAAAAAAAAACAGAAAAAAAAACGCTGCTAGAAGGAGCGAGGGGAGGACAAGCCGTATACCTCTCAGTGTAGCCTGACACCCAAAATATTGCAAGCTCCCCTAGAAAAGTTATAGAAGCTGAGGGCAACAGAAAGTAGAAATTTGGAAATACTGTTAGATGAAGCTTGGAGAGTATTCAGCAACAGGGAAAAAGAAGATTGTTGAAAGTATAAGAAAGTAGGGAACTAAAGAGGTTGGAAGTCTTTGAAAGCCTTTAGAGAGAGATCAATGTCTATTGGGAAAATGAATGTTGGGGAAGGTACAGAAGAAGTAGGCAGAGAGAAAAACGGACAGTAGCAAGTTTTGAAAAAAGACTGGTGGGAACCTGCAATGAACAGAAACAAGTTGAATTTTTGCTGGATTGCCAATAAGAAACAATTACATAGCGGGTAAAGGGAGTCACTGGCCAAAGTGAAAAGGCATATTTTTGTGAACCTTTGAAACGCAAATTGGGTAAACAAATAGGTATTGATAAATTTCAATATCTGTCCAATTCCCCACAAAACTTC
Source organism: Patagioenas fasciata (assembly GCF_037038585.1). Classification (NCBI taxonomy): domain Eukaryota; kingdom Metazoa; phylum Chordata; class Aves; order Columbiformes; family Columbidae; genus Patagioenas; species Patagioenas fasciata. The sequence continues at coordinate 35,328,096 of NC_092559.1, forward strand.
TCGGGAGAAATTTGTTGGAACAAACGGATGCAGTAATCAGATCTGAAAAAGGAGAAATTACTCTGGAGGTAAATGATCAGTAATATATGAAAATAATGAGCTGGCTTTTAGCAAATGTTCCTACAGAAGGCAAGATTAATGAAGAAGTTGTGAACCAAGCGTATCCTGGGGTATGGGCTACTGATATAGATGGAAGAGGCAAAAATGCTGTACCCGTCGAGGTAAAAATCAAAGAAGGAGAAAAGCCGGTAAGGATAAAACAATACCCTTAGAAAAGGGAGGACAGGGAAGGAATTTGGCCGGTAATAAGAAATTCATATAAATCTGGTTATAAACAGAAGGAAAAAGGATCTCTACCCAGTGGTAGCAAACCCATACACCTTTCTGACTGTATTAACTCTAATTTGATTTGGTTTACTGTTTTAGATTTAAAAGATGCCTTTTTGCCTCTCTCTCCGTGAAGCCAGCCAGACAAGATTTATGTAAAACGCAGCTCACATGGACGGTGTTGCTACAAGGATTTAAGAACAGCCCGACAATATTTGGAAATCAGCTTGCTGAAGATCTTTAATCTTGGGAAGCCCCATCTGATGAAGGACAGATGCTACAATATGGGGATCACATTTTGATCGCTACCACAACACAGAAGACGTGCATAACCTGAACTGTAAGTTTACTGAACTTTTGGGAGCTCCAAGGATAATGAGTATCACAAAAGAAAGCCCAGATGATACAGCAACAAGTAACTTATTTGAGATATGAAATTAGTGCAGGACAGAGGACGCTGGGACAGGCTCAAAAGGAGGTTATATGCCAAACTCCAAAGCATCAAACTGTAAAAGAATTACGGACCTTTTTGGGCATGACAGGGTGGTGCCGGTTGTGGATTTATGATTATGGATTGCTTTTCAAGCCATTGTATGCACTAATGGCCACAGATCAGAAACACCTGCAAGGGAATAAAGGAACTACACAAGCCTTTGAAGAACTTGGTAAGGCTTTGATGACAGTGCCTGCTTTAGGACTCCCAGATGTGAGTAAAGCATGTTTTCTATTCTCTCACGAGAAGCAGGGAATAGCCCTGGGTGTACTGGCACAGGATCTTGACCCGTACCAATGAGCAGCGGCCTATTTCTCCAAACAACTAGGCTCAACTGCAACGGGGTGGCCTGCATGCCTGCAGGCAGTTGCAACAGTTGCAACAGTGGTACCTAACATATAGGAGGCCCAAAAATTTTCCATGGGTCAGAAAATGATTGTGCTAGTATCCCACACGGTGTCTACAGTTCTACAAGAAAAAGGGGGACATAGGCTTCCCCACAAAAATTTCTCAAATATCAGGATAAATCATCGTCGCTAACATTGTCAGCCCAGTTTCTTTCCTCAGTGGTAATATTGGAAAACCAGCTCATCATAATTGCCTGGAAACCATCAAAGCAACATAATCCAGCCGACCAGATCTAAATGACAGTCCTATGGAGAACACTGAGAACTGCTTTATGGACGAAAGCAGCAATATCATGAACGGTGAAAGGCATTCTGCTTATGCTATAATTACTAACCTTGAAGTGATGGAATCTGGACCTCCGTCTAGAAGTACTTCAGCACAAAAGGCAGAAATAATCACCCTTTTTCATGCTCTGGAAGTAGCTCAGGGTAAAACTGTGAACTTTTAAACGCACTCTAAGTATGCTTTCAGGGTCGTGCATGCGCGCGGAGCAATTTGGAAAGAAAAAGGACTCTTGAACTCTTAAGGCAAACATATCAAACATGCAGAAGAAATATTGGCAGCTCAACTTCCTAAGAAGGTGGCAATCATGCATATCAAGGCACACCAGAAAGTGAGCTCGAAATTAGAAAAAGGAAATGATCTGGTGGAGAGAGAGGCAAAACTGGTGCCCAAGCAAAAGGTAAATGTAGAAAGTGCCCCAGTCCCCGATGGCCAGGTCTCTTTAGAAGGTGAGCCAGAATATACTAAGGAAGACCGGAAACTTATTATAGTTCTAGAGGGATCATATAATTAGGAAGGGTGGGCTCACACCCCACAGGGAACAGCTATTGTTATCTCCTATTTAGTTTGGCCTTTAGTAAGAAAAGAACACAGAAAGAGACATTGGGGAGCAGAAGCACAGCAATGAAATCTTTGCCTCCAGGCTAATCCGAAGAATATATCCAAGACAGAAATGGGTCAAATTGGGAAAGGAAATGGACCGGGGCAACATTGGCAAAATGATTTTTTGAAACTCCCAAGAAAAGGGGGGTGCTGATATATGTTGGTACTAACAAATGACTTTTCAGGTTAGCCAGAAGCATTCCCTACCAGAACAGCAAAAACTCAAGAGGTAACTAAAGCATTAGTACAATAAATAATACCAAGGTTTGGAGTTCCAGCTGTTATATCCTCTGATAAAGGGTCACATTTTATTTCAAAAGTTGTAGAGCAAATCAGTCAGCACTTGGGAATAGCCTGGCAACTACATACCCCTTATCGTCCTCAATCCAGTGGCCAGGTAGGAAAAAAAAAAAATCATGTAATTAAACAACTAATTGTAAAACTGGGGCAGGAGGCGAATTTGGCTTGGCCTCAATCTTTGCCTTTGGTCCTCTTGCGTATACAAACAAGGCCAAGGGCAAAGCAAGGGTTGAGTCATTTTGAAATCCTGTATGGGAGACCCTATAATGTACAGAAGGGGATGTCTGCACAAGTAGGGGACAAAATTATGACTTCTTATATGATAGCATTGGGTAAAAACTTAACAAAATTTGGAAATGTGTTTGGAACTTGGAGCAGAGATTTGTATGGGCCAGTATATGACATCCAATTGGGCAATTATGTGTATGTGAAGTCTCTTACAAAAAATACTTTGGAACCACAGTAGGAAGGTCCATTTCATGTCCTCCTGACATCTTTCACTGCTGTCAAGATTAAAGAACAGAATGCCTGGATTCATCATTCTAGAGTGAAGAAAGCCTGCAAAGCACCATGTAGGGTAATCCAGGTGCAACCTGGAAAATTGTATTTCTTATTGTCCTGGTTTTGTTAAAAACAAGACCGGTTCTCTTTTAGTGATTTTTTTCAGCTAAGTTCTTCTAGGGGGGCTGTACTTTTCTGAGTTTTAACCTGCATATTTTTCCTAGGATGCTCTCCTTGGTGCTCATAAGAGACCAACGGAATGCTGAAGAAGCTCGTGTTTAGATTTATTACTATGGTAGCTAAGAAGGGCTGGTAAGTTTTCCTACGTTCTGTTGTGAGTGGGGCGTTTTTGAGGAGGGGTGGATGGAACAGGTGACTAGAACTGACCAGCTGAGGATCAACGGAAGTATTCCATCCCATAATCGTCATGCCCCCTATATAAGAGGGTGATCACGAGGGTCACGCTCTCTTCAACCATGGCCAGCATCTAGAGAGGACCCTCTCTGTTTGCCTGTGATCTACAAGCCTCAGGCCCTGCATCCCTGCAACCAGGTTCGAGTTTGCTGTGAAGTCCCGTCCATGACTTCCGGGGGCCTGAGCTGCACCTCCTGGATCCGCCAGCTCCGCACATCCACCTCCTGCTGCTGGAGTGACACCAACTTGAGATTGGTTTTGTATATTTTGTATGTATATTCTGTATTTATTAGTAGCATTAGTAAACCCTTTAAAACTCTCCAACCTGAAGTCTAAGTGTCTCTTCCTTTCCCCTTATCTTTCTTATCATCTTTCCAATCTAAAGGAAGGGGTGGTGGGAGGTAAAGTGGCTAACAGGGAGCGTCTGTCACGGTTTATTGCCACCTTACCTTAAACCGTGACACTTATAATCATAACCTTAGCACACAGGTGGGATGAAAATTGACATGGGCAAGATCTGAATAAAACTGTAGGGGGACGCTTTAAATTGGTTCTTTAGAATCAAACCAATCTGACTATATATATCACATTGTCCACTTCTGCAGAATGGAGTTTTAAGTTGGTAGTAATTAAACAAAACCTTTATGAAATTCTATCAAAAAATTAGGTTATGTCCACCTTGACATGTTTTGGTCCTTTTGGTCCTTCTGGGTGACCGACCCGGGTGACACTTACTACCTCAACAAAACAAAAGCCAAAAGAGAAGACAAATGCTACAGTTGCAGTCAGCGGGGTCACCACGCCAAAGAATGCAAGCTCCCATGGCAGTCCAGAAGATGTCGTTGCTGCCGGAGCACCAGTCATATGGTTGTCAGCTGCCCCAAAATTGCTCAGCAGCGCAGCGGACAAACACTGGGAGCCTGACTTTGGCATTAACATTAAAAATCTGTTTAAGGATAGAGATGGGTTTTCTCAGGTAGAAGTAGCCTTCTTACCTGTGGCCAGAGAAAACATAGATAAAGAATCATCTCATTAGTAAAATAATTTACTAACCTATTAGAAAAGTGGGGAAAAGATACAGGGAATTAACAATTAACTAATTAACACTTAAAGAGCTGACACTATACTTTAAAGGCTAACTCTTAGAAAGCTAACCCTTTAATGCGCATCCCTATTGCTTAGCCTTGCTTAACTCTGTGTAACTTATTGTATGAGAAACAGGAGTTCGCTGACACCTTGCAAAGACAATAATCCTTGGGTGCATCCTTGGTGCATCCTTGGGTGAACTAGATAACAAGAAACTTGGGCACAGGACAGGAGGTTCACTAGTTTTAACCAACTCAGCAGTTTGAGACCTAACCAACTCATCACACTGGACCAAAGGTGACCGTTTACAGAGAAGAGGACCCGGGTTCACGATCACTGAGCAGCTGCAACCAGGAGGAGCCGGAGGTGAAGACTATGGAAATGGTGTCCCAGAACTCACTGTAATAAGAACCGCCTTCTCGGGGACAGGTTATGAATATGTATAGGCATTCCTAAAACTTTCATGAATATGTAACACTTTACTGCATTTAACCAAGCTCACAGCTACTGTAATTTTACACACGTATTAGGTGAAATGATTCCCCGTGTGTCCGGTGCTGTAAATAAATAAGCAAATACATACCTTCTTAACAATCTGAAGGGTTGTAAGGTCATTTACGCGCCTCAGTAGGGCCTGACAGAGGCCGACAAAACGTGACAGGCGCTGTCAGGATTTGTCGAATGCTGTTGAGCTGTGTTGGGCTCTGGCAGGCGCTGTCATGTTCAGTCAGGCCATGTTGGGCTATGTCAAGTTTTGTCAAGCTCTGTTCTGTTGGGGTCTGTCATACTCTGTCAGGCCCTGTCAGGGTCTATCAGGTTCTGTCAGGCCATTTGAGGATTTGTAGGGCTCTGTTGGGTTTTATCAGGCTCTGTTGGGTATTGTCAGGCTCTGTCAGACTCCACTGGGTGCTTTTGGACTCTTTCAAGCTTTGTTGGGCCCTGTTGGCCTCTGTAAGGTTCTGTCGGAATCTGTAAGGCTCTGTCAAGCTGTGTCAGGCCCTGTCAGGTTCTGTAATGTTTTGTTGAGCTCTTTTAGTCTCTCTCGTACTTTGTCATCCTCTATTATGTCTTACCGGGCTCTATCATTTGCTATCAGGCGCTGTCAAGTTTTATTGAACCTAAAGGAGCTTGACAGAGACCGACAGATCTCGACAAAGCCACACAGAGACCGACAGGGCCTGAAGGAGCCTGACAAACCTGACAAAGCATGACAGGGTTTTACAGAGGCTGAAAAAGCCTAGTAAGGCAGAAAGATCTCAAAAGAGCTTGACAGAGCACAACACAGCCTAACAAAGCCAAAAAGAGACCTACAGATGTAGACAAAGCCACACAGAAACCGACAGGTTGTGACACAGCTTGACAGAGCCTTACAGATCCCGACAGAACCTGACAGAGCCTGACAAGGCCTGACAGAGCATGACAGGTCTTTACAAAGCCTGAAAAAGCCTGGTAGGGCAGAAAGAGTCCCAAAAAGCTTGACAGAGTCTGACAGAGCCCGAGAGAGAAGGACAGAGCCCAACAGGCCCTGAAAGGGCCTGAGAAAACCTGACAGGGATTGACAGAGCCCTACAGAGCCTGACAGAGCCTGACAAACCCAGCAGTGCCTGACAGATTGTGACAAAGGCCTACAGAGTCCGAAATGAGCTTACAGAGCCCCACAGGTTTTGACAGAAGCCGTCAAAGCCCAACAGAGACCGACAAAGCCTGACAGAAATCAAAAAAGAACAATAAATCCCAACATTGCCCAGCAACGTTTGACAGGGCCTGACGGAGCCCAACGAAACCCAACAGAGCCCGAGCAGACCCCACAGAGTCAGACAGAAGCTGACTAAGCCAAATAGAGATGATCACAGCCCAAAAATGGGCTAGAGAGCCCGACATAGATAGACAGAGCCCGTCACGGCCTAAAAGACATGAACAGAGCTTGACAAGGCCCGACAGAGCCTGACAGGGCATGATACAGATTGACAGTGCCCTACATGCCCCATAAAAGCCTGACAAAGCCTGATATGGCCTGACAGATCTTGACAGAGCTTGGCAAAGCCTGAGAAAGCCCAAGAGATTCTGAGAAATCTTGACAGAAACTGACAGAGCTCGCCAGGAACTGACAGAGTGCATAAGAACCACACAGAACTTGACAAAACCCAAGAGAGCCTGACAAAATCTGAAAGATCCCAACAGAGTCTGAAAAAGCTTGACATAGCCCACCAGGGCATGACAGAGCCTGACAGACTTCGACAAACTTGACAGAGCCCACCAGAACCTGACAGAACCTGAGAAAGCCTGACAGATCCCGACACAGTCTCACAGGGCTTGACAAAGCCTGACAAATCCCAACAGGGCCTAAAAGAGCCCAACAGAACTCGACAGGGCCTGATAGAGTGCGACAGAACCCGACAGAGTCTGCCAGAGACTGATAAAGACTGACAGAGACTGACAAAACTTGACAGAGACCAACAGAGGTCGACAAAGCTTGACAGAGCCCACCAGGGCCTGACAGAGAACATCAGGGCCCACCAGAGCTGATCAGGTTTTGACAAATCCTGACAGCACCTGATAGCAAATGATAGAGCCCAGCAGGACCTGATAGAGGCTAACAAAATGCGACAGAGACTAAAAGAGCTCAACAAAGCATTACAGAGCCTGACACAGCTTTACAGTGCCTTGCAGATCTCGACAGAGCCAGACAGGCCATGACAGAGCCCAACAGACTTTGACAAAGCTTGACAGAACCCAGCAGAATCTGAGAAACTTTGAGTGAGCCCGACACAGTCTCACAGGTTCTGACAGAAGCCGACAGAACTCAACAGGGCCCGACTGTGAGAGATTTAAGGGATTTTCTTAAGGTTGTTTTGTGGATGGGTTTCTGTTAGATAGAGATTTATTTCTGAACTAGACAAAGCAACTCCAAGGCTGGCGCGAAGGCTGAAAAACAACACCTGTTATGAGAGTGAGGTAATTCTATAATAACAAGACCTGAACATGGACAATATCCGATCAGCCAATGCGTGTTTGGAACGTGAATGTGTGATCAAGAAATAACTGCATATATAAGGAGGCTTGTCTCTGTAATAAATGGCTTTGCTTGAATTCATATTGGATTGTGGGGAGTCCATGATTTTTCGCCCTCGCACCCGACAAATCCTGAGAGCACATATCAGCAAACTATAGAGTCCAGCAGGGCCTGACAGAGGCGGACAAAGTGCGAGAGAGCCTGAAGGAGCTCAAAAAAGCTTTACAGAGCAGAACAGAAGCTGACACAGCTTGAGAGAGCCTTACAGATCCTGATAGAACTTGACAGAGACCGAGAGAGCCCAACAAAGCTTGAAAGAGCCCAACAGCACCCAATGGAGCCTGAAAGAGCTTGACGATACCCAACAGAGCCCGACAAAACCCGACAGAGCCTGACAAATCCTCAATAAGGGCAAGAAAGCCTGACAGAGCCTGACAGAACCTGGTAAGGCATAAAGAACCCAAAGGAGCTTGACAGAGACTGACAGCACCTGACAGAGCCCGAGACAGACCGACAGATCTCAACAAAGCCACACAGAGACCGACAGGGCCAGAAAAAGCCTGAAAAAGCCTGACAAAACCTGACACAGCTTGACAGACCTATACAGATCTTGACAGAGCCCGACAGGGCCAGACAGAGCTTGAAAGAACCCAACAGAACCTGACAGGAATTTACAGAGCCCAAAAGAGCATGACAGGGCCTGAAAGAGCCTGATAGGGCCTGACAGAAACTAAAAGAAACTGAGTGAGGCCACCAGGGCATGACAGAGCCTGACAGAGCTTGACAGACTTCGACAAAGCTTGACAGAACCCAACAGAACCTGAGACAGCCTGAAAGAACCCGACGCAGTCTCACAGGGCCCAACAAAGCCCGACAGAGTCAAACAGGGCCTGACACAGCCCAACAGAACTTGACAGGTCTCGACAAATCCCCACAGCATCTGACAGCAAACTATAGATTCTAGAAGGGCCTGATGAGGCTGACAAAGCATGACGGAGCCTGAAAGAGTTCAACAAAAAATTACAGAGCACGACAGGGCCTGAATAATGGCAAGAAAGCCTGAAAAAGGTCTGACAAAGCCTGACAGGGCTTTACAGAGCCTGAAGAAGCCTGGTAGGGCAGAAAGAGCCCAAAGGAGCTGGACAGAGCCTGACAAATCATGACACAGATTGGCAGTGTCCTACACACCCCAAAAAAGCCTGACAAAGCCTGATATGGCCCGACAGATCATGACAGTGCCCGACAAATCCTGAGAAAATGAACACGACCTGATAGATCCTGGAGAGAACCCAACAGGGCCTGACAGAGCATGCCAGGGCCCAACAAAGCCTGAGAGAGCCCGACAGGACCTGACAGAGCATGACAGAACTTGACAGAACACACCAGGGACTGATAGAGTATGCCAGGGCCTAACAAAGTTTGACTCTGTTGGGCCTGCTCGTGCTGTGTCACGTTCTGTCCATATCTGTAAGGCTCTGTCAAGCTGTGTCAGGCCCTGTCATGCTCTGCAGTGCTTTGTTGAGCTCCTTCAGGCTCTGTCACGTTTTGTCGGCCTCTGTCAGGCCCTACTGGACTCTATAGTTCGTTGTAAGGTACTGTCAAGATTTGTCTGGCCCTGTGGAGTTCTGTCGGGCTCTATCAGGCCCTGTTGGTCTCTGTTGGGCTTTGTCAGGCCCTACTGTACTCTATAGTTCGTTGTAAGGTACTGTCAAGATTTGTCTGGCCCTGTGGAGTTCTGTCGGGCTCTATCAGGCCCTGTTGGTCTCTGTTGGGCTTTGTCAGGCCCTACTGTACTCTATAGTTCGTTGTAAGGTACTGTCAAGATTTGTCTGGCCCTGTGGAGTTCTGTCGGGCTCTATCAGGCCCTGTTGGTCTCTGTTGGGCTTTGTCAGGCCCTACTGTACTCTATAGTTCGTTGTAAGGTACTGTCAAGATTTGTCTGGCCCTGTGGAGTTCTGTCGGGCTCTATCAGGCCCTGTTGGTCTCTGTTGGGCTTTGTCAGGCCCTGTGAGACTGTGTCAGGCTCTGTCAGGCTTTCTCCGGTTCTGTTGGTCTCTGTCAAGCTTTGACGAATCTGTCAGGCTCTGTCATTCCCTGGCAGGTTCTGTAAAGCTTTGTCGATCATCTGTTGGGCTCTGTCGAGATCTGTCAAAATCTGTCATGCCCTGTCGGGCTCTGTGGGGCTTTTTTGGGCCCTGTCATACTCTGTCAGACCCTGTTGGGTTCTGTCAGGATCTGTAAGGCTTTGTCAAACTGTGACAGACCGTGTCATGCTCTGTAATTTTTGGTTGAGCTTTTTCAGGCTCTATTGTCCTTTCTCAGGTTTGTCAGGCCCTGCTGGAGTCTATAGTTCATTGTCAAGTGCTGTCAGGAGTTGTCAGACCCCGTCGAGTTCCGTCCAGCACAGTCAGGTTCTGTTGGGCTCTGTTGAGCTGCATGAGACTGTGTCTGGCTCCGTCAGGCTTTCTCAGGTTCTGTTTGGCTCTGTCAAGCTTTGTCAAAGTCTGTCAGGTTGTGTCATACCCCTGCGGGCTATCTTTGTTTCTGGTAGGCTCTTTCAGACCCTGTCATGCTCTTTCAGGTTTTGTCATACTTTATCTAGCTCCGTTGGGTCTTTGCAGCTTTATCGGGCACTGTCAGGCTTCGTTGGGCTCTGTCAGTTGCTGTCAGGTTCTGTTGGGAACTTTCAAGTTCTGTCTGGCCCTATTGGGCTCTGTTGGGTTCTGTAAGGCTCTGTCAAGCCGTGTCAGGCCCTGTCAGGCTCTGCAATGCTTTCTTGAGCTCTTTTAGTCTCTGTTGCAGTTTTTCAGCCTCTGTCAGGTCCTGCTGAGCTCTATCATTCACTGTCAGGCACTGTCAGGATTTGTCAAACCCCGTTGAGCTGTGTTGGGATCTGACAGGCCTTGTCGTACTCTGTCAAGGCCTGGTGGGCTCTGTCATGCTTTGTTGAGCTCTGTTGGGCTCTGTCAGGTTTTGTCGGGCTCCGTCAGGCTCTGCTGGGCTTTCTTGGGTTCAATCAGTCTCTGTCAGGCAATGTCAGGATTTTGTAGGGCTCTGTCGGGTTCTGTCAGGCTCTGTTGGCCTTTCTCAGGCTGTCAGACTCTGTAGGGCTCTGTCAATCCCTGCCAGGTTTTGCCAGGCTCTTTCAGGCCGTGTTGGTCTCTCTGTGGCTTTGTTGAGATCTGTCGGTCTCTCTCGGGCTCTGTCAATCTCTGTCAGGCTCCACTGAGTTCTGTCAGACTTTGTCAGGCTTTCTTGCCCTTAGTCAGGCTTTGTGGTGCTCTGTCGGGTTTTCTCAGGGTCTATCAGGCTCTGTCAGGCCATGTCAAGATTTGTAGTGCTTTGTTAGGTTTTGTCCGGCTCCGTTGGGTATTTTTGAGCTCTGTCAGGCTCCCTTGGGTGCTTTTGGGCTCTTTCAAGCTTTGTTGGACTCTATCAGTCTCTGTCAGCTTCTGTCAGGATCTGTAAGGCTCTCTCAAGCTGTGTCAGGCCCTGTCATGCTCTGTAATGTGTTGCTGAGCTCTTTCAGGCTCTGTCACGCTTTGTCAACCTCTGTCAGGCCCTGTTGGGCTCTATCGTTTGCTATCAAGTGCTGTCAGGATTTGTCGAACCCTGTTGAGCTGTGTCAGTCTCTGTCAGGCCCTGGTGGGCTCTGTCAAGCTTTGTCGATCTCTGGTGGGCTCTGTCAGGCTGTGTCCAGCTCTCTCAGCCCCTATTGTGCTCTGTCAGGCCCTGTCAGGTTCTGTCAGGATCCTTTGGGCCTACCTGAAACTGAGAGAGTCTACCAGGGCATGATAGAGCCCAACAGATTAATACACAGAATCAAAGAATTGACTGGGTTGGAAAAGACCTCAGAGATCATCAAGTCCAACCCTTGGTCCAACTCCGGTCCATTTACTAGATTATGGCACTAAGTGCCATGTCCAATCTCAGTTTAAAAACCTCCAGAGATGGTGAGTCCACCATCTCTCTGGGTAGGCCATTGCAATGCCTGACCACTCTCTCTGGAAAGAATTTCTTTCTAATATCCAGCCTAAATTTCCCCTGACAGAGTTTAAGCCCATGCCCCCTTGTCCTATTGCTAACTGCCTGGGAGAAGAGACCAATCCCCACCTGGCTATAACTTCCCTTCAGGTAGTTATAGAGACTGATGAGGTCACCTCTAAGCCTCCTCTTCTCCAGACTAAACAACCCCAGCTCCCTCAGCCTCTCCCCATAGGTCTTGTGTTCAAGTCCCTCCCCAGTCTTGTTGCTCTTCTCTGGACCCGCTCCAGCACTTCAATGTCTTTCCTGAACTGAGGGGCCCAGAACTGAACACAATACTCCAGGTGTGGCCTCACCAATGCAGAGTACAGGGGAAGGATCACTTCCCTTGTCCTGCTGACCATGCTCTTTTTGATACAGGACAGGATATCATTGGCCTTCTTGGCCACCTGGGCACACTGTTGGTTCATGTTGAGCTTCCTGTCAATTAGTACCCCCAGGTCCCTTTCTGCCTGACTGCTCTCCAGCCACTCTGTGCTCAGTCTGTAGCGCTGCAGGGGGTTGTTGTGGCCAAAGTGCAGGACCCGGCACTTGGCCTCGTTGAATTTCATCCCATTGGAATCGGTCCATTTTTCCAGTCTATCCAGATCCCTTCCAGCAGGTCGACACTCCCTCCCAACTTGGTGTCATCAGCAAATTTGCTGATGATGGTCTCAATCCCTTCATCTAAATCATCAATAAAGCTGTTAAACAGGACTGGACCCAACACTGACCCCTGGGGAACACCACTAGTGACTGGCCGCCAGCTAGATGCAGCCCCATTCACCAGCACTGTCTGGGCCCAGCCCTCCAGCCAGTTCTTAACCCAGCAGAGAGTGCACTTGTCCAAGCCATGGGCTACCAGCTTTTGCAGGAGTATATTATGGGAGACAGTGTCAAAGACTTTGTTGAAGTCTAGATAGACCAGATCTACAGCTTTCCCCTCATCCACCAGGGGGTCACCTGATCGTAAAAGGAGATCAGGTTGGTCAGACAGGACATGCCCCTCCTAAACCCGTGCTGGCTGGGTCTGATCCCTTGTCCATCCTGAAGGTGCTGTGTGATTGCATTCAGGATGATCTGCTCCATAACCCTGCCAGGCACCGAGGTCAGGCTGACAGGCCTGTAGTTGCCAGGGTCAACTTTGCAGCCCTTTTTGTGGATTGGGGTAACATTCGCCAATTTCCAATTGTATGGGACCTCCTCAGTGAGCCAGGACTGTTGGAAGATGATGGAGAGCGGCTTGGCGAGCTCTTCTGTTAGCTCCCTCATCATCCTAGGATGGGTCCCGTCTGGTCCCATAGACTCGTGAGGATCCAGATGGCTCAGTAAGTCACAAAGCTTGACAGAGCTCAACAGAACCTGAGAACGCCTGACAGAGCCCAAAACAATCTTACAGCACCCAGCAAAGCCTGACAGAGCACAACAGGGCCTGACAGAGGCTGACAAAGCGCAACAGAGACTAAAAGAGCTCAACAAAGCATTACAGAGCTTGACAGGGCCTGACACATCTTGACAGAGCCTTACAGATCCCGACAGAACCTTACAAAGCCCGACAGGCCCCGACAAAGCTTGAAAGAGCCCAAAAGCACCAATGGCATCTGACAGAGGTCTACAATACTTAAGAGAGCCCAATAAAACTTAACAGAGCCCTACAAATCCTCTGTACAAGTCTTTCAGGCCATGACGGGCTCTATCTATCTATCTATCTATGTCGGGTTCTCTGTGGCATTTTCGGGCTGTGATGTGCTCTATCGGGCTTAGTCGTCCTCTGTCTGATTCTGTGGGGCCTGTTCATGCTCTGTCGGGTTTTGTTGGGCTCTGCCAGGCCCTGTCAGGCATTGTTAGGCAGTGTTGGGCTTTGTTGGGCTTTTTTGAATTGCTGTCGGGCTTTCTTTGATTCTATCAGGTTTTGATGGCTTCTGTCAGGACCTGTGGGGCTCTGTAAGCTCCTTTTGGGCTCTGTAGGTCTCTGTCACAATCTGTCAAGCTCTGTTGGTCTTTGCCAGGCTCTGTCGGTCTCTGTAAGGCTCTGTAAATCCCTGTCAGGTTTTGTCAAGCTTTTTCATGCCCTGTCAGTCTCTGTGTGGTTTTGTCGAGATCTGTCCATCTCTCTCAGGCTCTGTTGAGCTTTTTTGGGCTCTTTCTGACCTACCAGACTTTTTCAGGTTCTGTAAAGCCCTGTCATGCTCTGTAAGGCCTTGTCAGACTCTGTTGCATTCTGTCGGGCTTTGTCAGGATTTTTTGATCCCTGTTGGGGTATTCTCGAGCTCTGTCAGGCTCCATTGGGTGCTTTTGGGCTCTTTCAAGCTTCGTTGGGCCCTGTCGGGCTCTGTCAGGTTCTCTCAGGATCTGTAAGGCTCTGTCAAGCTGTGTCAAGCCCTGTTGTGCACTGTAATGTTTTGTTGAGCTCTTTCAGGCTCTTACGCAGTTTGTCGGCCTCTGTAAGGCCCTGCTGGACTCTATAGTACGCTGTCAGGTGGTGTTGGGATTTGTCGGGACCTGTCGAGTTCTATTGGGCTCTGTCAGGCCCTCTTGGGCTCTGTCAGGCCCTGTCATGCTCTTGCAGGTCCTGTACGCGTTATCTGACTCTGTTGGTCCTTGTCAACATTTGTCAAGCGCTGTCGGGCTTCGTTGGCTCTGTCAATTCCTGTCAGGTTCTGTTGGACTCTTTCAAGTGCTGTCAGACTCTGACAAACTTTGTTGAGATCTCTAAGGCTCCATCAAGATGTGTCAGGCCCTGTCAGGCTCTGTCATTCTTTGTTTAGCTCTTTTAGTCTCTGTTGCACTTTGTCATCTGCTCTCAGGTCCTGCTGGGCTTTATTGTTCGCTATCAGGTGCTGTCAGGATTTATCGAACCCTGTTGAGCTGTGTTGGGCTCTGTCAGCCCTGGTGGGCTCTGTTTAGCTTTCATAGAATCATAGAATGCTAGGGACTGGAAGGGACCTCTAAAGATCATCTAGTCCAATCCCCCTGCTGGAGCAGGAACACCTAAATGAGGCTACACAGGAACATGTCCAAGCGGGTTTTGAATGTCTCCAGAGTAGGAGACTCCACAACCCCCTGGGCAGCTTGTTCCAGTGCTCTGTTACCCTCACTGAGAAGTTTCTTCTCAAGTTTAAGTGGAACCTCTTACGTTCCAACTTAAAACCATTACCTCTTGTCCTACCATTGTTTGTCACCGAGAAGAGCCTGACTCCATCCTCGTGACACTCACCCTTTGTATATTTGTAAACATTAATAAGGTCACCCCTCAGTCTCCTCTTCTCCAAACTAAGGAGACCCAGCTCCCACAGTCTTTCCTCATAAGGGAGGTGCTCCACTCCCTTAATCATCTTGGTTGCCCTATGCTGGACTCTTTCCAGCAGTTCTCTGTCCTTCTTGAACTGAGAGGCCCAGAACTGGACACAATATTCCATATGTGGTCTCACCAGGGCAGAGTAGAGGGGAAGGAGAACCTCTCTTGACCTACTAACTACCCCCTTTCTAATACACCCCAGGATGCCATTGGCCTTCTTGGCCACAAAGGCACAGTGCTGGCTCATGGTCATCCTGCTGTCCACCAGGAACTCCAGGTCCCTTTCCCCTGCGCTGCTCTCTAATAGATCATTCCCCAACTTATACTGGAACCTCGGGTTGTTCCTACTAAGATGCAAGACTCTACACTTGCCCTTGTTATATTTCATTAATTTTTTCCCCTCCCAGCTCTCTAGCCTGTCCAGGTCATGCTGGATGGCAGCACAGCCTTCTGGTGTGTCAGCCACTCCTCCCAGCTTGGTGTCATCAGCAAACTTGCTGATAGTACACTCTAGTCCCTCATCCAAGTCATTGATGAATATATTGAACAGTACTGGCCCCAGTACAGACCCTTGAGGCACTCCACTAGATACAGACCTCCAACCGGACTCTGCTCCATTGACCACGACTCTCTGGCTTCTTCCCTTCATCCAGTTCGCAGTCCACCTCACTACCCGATTGTCCAGACCACACTTCCTCAGTTTAGCTATGAGAATGCTGTGGGAGACTGTGTCAAATGCTTTACTGAAGTCAAGGTAGACCACATCCACCGCCCTGCCATCATCTATCCACCTCGTTATATCTTCATAAAAGGCTATGAGGTTGGTCAAGCACGACTTCCCCTTGGTGAAGCCATGTTGACTGCCCCTAATAACCCTCTTATCCTTGACATGCCTTGAGATGGCACCAAGAATAAGTCATTCCATTATTTTCCCAGGGATGGAGGTGAGGCTGACCAGTCTATAATTATCCGGGTCTTCCTTCTTGCCCTTTTTGAAGACTGGAGTGACATTAGCTTTTCTCCAGTCCTCAGGCACCTCTCCCATCTCCCAAGACTTGGTAAAGATGATGGAGAGTGGTCCAGCAACGACGTCAGTCAGCTCCCTCAGCTCCTGTGGGTGCATCCCATCTGGGCCCATGCATTTGTGGATGTTCAGATTGCCTAATTGTTCCTTAACCCAGTCCTCATAGCTTTGTCGAGCTCTGTTGGGGTCTCTTGGCTTTCGTCAGGCTCTATCAGGGTCTTGCAGGCTCTTTCAGTCCCTGGCGGGCTCTATCAGGTTCTGTCTAAATCTGCCAGACCCTGTAGGGCTCTGTCGGGCTTTGTTGGGCCCTGTTGTGCTCTGTAATGCGCTCTCAGGTTCTGTCAGCATCTGTCGAGATTTCTTGGGCCCTGTCATGCTCTGTCAGGCCCTGTCGGGTTCTGTCAGACTCTGTCGGGATCTGTTGGGCTTTCTCAGGTTTTGTTGTGCTCTGTTATGCCATATCAGGCTTTGTTGGTCTTTTTTGGGGCATGTAGGGCACTGTCAAACTGTGTCATGCCCTGTCGGGCTCTATCATGCATTTTCAAGCTCTGTCCAGGTCTTTTAGGCCATGACGGGCTCTGTCAGACCCTATCAGGCTTTTTCAGACCCTGTCATACTGTTTTGAGCACTGTCACACTTCATCTGGATCTGTTGGGCCTTTTCGAGCTTTGTCGGGCACTGTCAATTTCTGCAAGGTTATGTTGGGCTCTTTCAACCTCTGTCTGGCCCTGTCGGGCTCTGTCAGGCCCTGGTGGGCTCTGTCAAGCTTTGTCGAGCTCTGTTGGGCTCTCTCGGGTTTTGTCGGGCTCTATGTGGCTCTTGTACACTCTGTCAGTTCCTGGCGGGCTCTGTGGGGTTCTATTGGGAATTGTCAGGCCTTGTTAAGCTCTGTTGGGCTTTGTTGGGACCTGTCGTGCTCTTTGAGTCCTTGTCGGTTTCTGACAGGATCTGTCGAGATCTGTTGGGCTTTTTCAGGCTTTATCGGGCTCCGTCAGGACATATTAGGCTTTGTTAGGCTTTTTTGGGCATTCTTGCCCTTATTCAGGCTTTGTGAGGCTCTTTCAGGATTTCTGGGGGTCTATCAGGCTCTTTCAGGCCATGTCTGGGTTTGTAGGGCTCTGTCATGTTTTGTCAGGCTCTGTTGGGTATTGTCAAGCTCTGTCAGGTTCCACTGGGTGCTTTTTGGCTCTTTCACTCTACAGTTAGGTGTCAGGTGCTGTTTGGATTTGTTGGGCCCTTTCGAGTTCTGTTGGGCTCTGTCGGGTTTTGTCGGGCCCTGTGAGACTGTTGTGCTCTGTCAGACCCTGTCATGTTCTGTCAGTATCTGTCATGTTTTATTGGGCTCTGTCGTGCTCTGACAAAACCCAAGAGAGGCCAACAGAGCTTGACAAAGCTAGACAGAGCCCACCACGGCATGACAGAGACTGAGAGAACCTGAGAAAGCCTGACAGAGCCCGACACAGTCTCACAGGGCCCGACAAAGCCCGACAGAGACCAACCTGGCCTGACAGAGCCCGACAGAACTCCACAGGGCCTGACAGAGAATGCCAGGGCCCAACAAAGCCTGAGAGAGCCTGACAGGACCTGACAGAGCACGACAGAAAACAACAGAGCCCGCCAAGAACTGACAGAGCCTGCAAGAACCTGATAGAGCACGACAAAACTTGACAGAGCCCATCAGGGCCTGACAGAGCATGACAGGGCCCACCAGAGCCCAACACAGCTCAATAGGGTTCGACAAATCCTGCCAGCACCTCAGTAGGGTTTGACAAATCCTACCAGCACCTGATAGCAAATGATAGAGCCCGGCAGGACATTACAGAGATTGACAAAGAGCGACAGAACCTGAAAGAGCTCAACAAAGCATTATAGAGGCTGAGAGGACCTGACACAGCTTGACAGAGCCTTTGAGATCTCGACAAAGCCTGACAGGGTCCAACAAAGCTTTAAAGAGTGCAACAGTGCCCGATAGAGTCTGACAGAGCTTGACAATACCCAACAGAGCCTGGCAAAACCCAACAGAGCCCTACAAATCCTGACAAGGCCTGAGAGAGCCTAATAGGTCCCAACAAAGCCCGACAAACCTGATAAAGCCTGACAGAGCCTGACAGAGCCTTGTAGGGAAGAAAGATCCCAAAAGAAGCTTGACAGACTACACAGAGCCTGGCAGAGCCTGAGAGAGATAGACAGATCTCGACAAAGCCAAACAGAGACTAACAAAGCCTAGAGAGAGCCTTACAAAACCTGACAGGGATCAACAGAGCCCTACAGAGCCCGACAGAGCCTGAGAAAGGTCAACAGAGCCTGACAGAACCCGACAGAGCCCTACAAATCCTGACAAATCCCAGCAGAGCCTGATAGATCGCGACGGAGACTGACAAAGCCCGACAGGGATCAAAAAAGCACAGCAAAGCCCAACACTGCCCAAAAACGCTTGATAGGGTCTGACAGAGCCCAACAAAACTGGACAGAGCCTGAGCAGGCCTCACAGAGTCAGACAGAAGCCAACAAAGCTTGATAGAGCCCATCGCAGCCCAAAAATGTCCTAGAAAACTCGACATAGATTCATAGAGCCCGTCACGGCCTAAAAGACCTGGAAAGAGTTTGACAAGGCCCGACAAACCCTGACAGGGTATGACACAGATTAACAGTGCCCTACATACCCGAAAATAGCCCGACATAGACTGATATGATCTGAGAGATCACGACAGAGCCTGACAAAGCCTGAGAAAGCCCAGCAGATCCCGACAGATCCTGACAGAACCTGACAGGGCCTCACAGAGTACGACAGAGCCCAACAGGGTTCAACAAATCCTGACAGCACCTGATAGCAAATGATAGAGCCCGGGAGGACCTGACAGAGGCTGACGAAGTGCAACAGAGACTAAAAGAGCTCAGCAAAGCATTACAGAGCCTGACAGGGCCTGATACAGATTGACAGAGCCTGACAGGGCCAGGCAGAGCTTGAAAGATCCAAACAGCCTGACAGGAATGCACAGAGTCCAACTAAGCCCAAGAGAGCCCAACAAAGCTCGACAAGGCCCCACAAAGCCAGATAAAGCCTGACAGAGCCCGAAAGAGCATGACAGGGCCTGAAAGAGCACACTAGGACCTGACAGAGCACAACAGGTCCTGACAGAGCCTATCAGAAACTGAGAGAGATCGCCACAGCATGACAGATCCTGACTGAGCCCGACAGGGCCTGACAGATCCTGGAAGAACCCGATAGAGCGCAACAGAGCTTGAAAAACCTTGACAGAGCCCACCAGGGCCTGACAGAGCACGACAGGGCCTGACAGAGCTTGAAAGAACCCGTCAGAACATAACAGGAATTGACAGAGCCCAAGTAAGCCTGACGGTGCCCGACAAAGCTCGACGGGGCCCGACAAATCCTGATGGCACCTGACAGTGAACTCTCAATTATAGCAGGGCCTGACAAGTCTGACAAAGCATGACAGAAACTGAAAGAGCTCAACAAAATATTACAGAGCACAACAGGGCCTGACACACCTTGACAGAGCCTGACAGGGCCTGACAGATTTTGAAAGAACTCAACAGAGCCCAAAAGAGCTCAACAAAGCTTGACAGAGTCCGCCAGGGCATGACAGAGCCTCACAGACTTAACAAAGCTTGACAGAGCCCAACAGAAACTGACAGAACCTGAGAAAGCCTGACAGAGCCTGCCACAGTCTCACAGGGCCCGACAAAGCCTGACAGAGCCGAACATGGCCTGACATAGCCCAACAGAACTCGACAGGGCCCAACAAATCCCCACAGCACCTGACAGCAAACTATAGAGTCCAGCAGTGCCTGACAGAGGTGGACAAAGCGCGATAGAGCCTGAAAGAGCTCAACAAAGCATTACAGAGCCCTACAGAGCTTGAAAAAGCTTGAAAGAGACCAACAGTACCCAATGTAGCCTGAAAGACATCGAAAATACTCAATGGACCTTGACAAAACCTGACACATCCAGACAAAGCCTGAATAAGGGAAAAAAAGCATGAAAAAGCCTGACAAAGACTGACAGAGCCTGACAAGGCCTGACAAGGCTTTACAGAACCTGAAATAGCCTGGTAGGACAGAAAGAGCTTAAAAAAGCTCGACAGAGACCGACAGCGCCTGACAGAGCTTGTGACAGACCGACAGACTTCAGCAAAGCCACACAGAGACTGACAGGGCCTGAAAGAGTCCGAGAAAACTCAACAGAGCCCTGCAAATCCTGACATGGCCTGACAGAGCCTGATCGAACCCCAGAAAGCCCAGTATAGCCTGAGCGAACCTGATAGAGCCCAACAATATCTGACAAAGCCCGAAAGAGGTCGACAAAGCTTGACAGAGACCACCAGGCCTTGACAGAGCACGACAGGGCCTTCCAGAGCCCAACACAGTTCAAGAGGGTTTGCCAAATCCTAACAGACCCTGATGGTGAACGATAGAGCCCGGCAGGACCTGACAGGCTGACAATGTGTGACAGAGACTAAAAGAGCTCAACAAAGCATTACAGAGCCTGATAAGGCCTGATACAGCTTGACAGAGCCTTACAAATCTCGACAGAGCCTGACAGGGCCAGAGCGAGCTTGAAAGAGCCCAACAGAATCTGAAAGAAATTGACAGAGTCCAACTAAGCCTGATAGTGCTCGACAAAGCTTGAGAAGGACCAACAGAGCCAGATAAAGCACAACAGAGCCCGAAATAGCATGACAGGGCCTGAAAGAGCCTGATAAAGCCTGACAGAGCACAACAGGGCCTAACAGAGCCTACCAGAAACTGAGAGAGCCTGCCAGGTTATGACAGAGCCTGACAGACTTCGACTAAGCTTGACAGAGCCCAGCAGTACCTGAGAAAGCATGACACAGCATGACAGAGTCTCACAGGGCCTAACAGCACCTGACAGAACTCGACAGGGCCCAACAAATCCCGACAGCACTTGGCAGTGAACTATAGAGTCCAACCGTGTTACAGGGAATTAACAGTTATCTAATTAAGACTTAAAGAACTAACACTTAAAGACTTAAAGAGCTAACAGCCTTCTCAGGGATGGGTTATGAATATGTATAGGTGTTGTTCCTAAAACTTTCATGAATATGTAACACTTTACTGCATTTAACCAAGCTCACAACTACTTCAAATTTACACACATATTAGGTGAAATGATTCCCCGTGTGTCCGGCACTGTAAATAAGTAAATACATACCTTCCTTACAATCTCAAGGATTGTAAAGTCATTTCCGAACCTCATTTTGGTGAACCAGGCAGGAGGGTGTTCTGGTTGGCTATGTGAATAGGTGAGAACGGCCAGCTTTGGCGTGCCCCAAAGTTGTTTTTTTTTTCGGAAAGATCTCCATTTGCTTTGTTCATTGCAGGAGCAGACAAAAGACCTCCAACAAAAACAACGGATAAAGTATGTTGTAATAAACTTCCATTTAATTGCATTTGGCGGGGAGCCAGTAAGCCGTGGAGAGATGTCTCACGAGTTTCTGCAGTCTCTTTGTGGGCAGCAGCTAGCAATCTTGAGAGCAGATCGAGCAACTCTGAGATTTCTGTGTCTCAATTTCGATGGCCAGGATGGACTTTTGGTAATGACTAATCTTAGCAAGAGTGAAGGGTAATGCAGAAATCTCTCTTTTGCAGCTGCTGGAAAAGGTAAAAGTCAGTGAAAAAGGAATAATTGGTCTACAACTGCGTGGTATTTTTGTAAGTGCCTGACATACCATGCATTCCATTCCAAATCATTAAGTAACTCGTAAATCATAAAACCAACCAGCCGTGTCTCTGTGAACTGTCTGAGTGTGTGCTAATTACAGTAATTACTGTTTATGGTGGTATGCTTTAGCCTGTGATCTGTATAAAGCAGAAGATGAGCTTAAAACACCTTGATTTAAGTCACGTGGCATGAGTTAAATTACAGTGTGCGCGGTGTAAGAAAGTATATGCAGATATGTTTTTCACCCTCCAAAATCAGGGACATAACAAAAAAATGGGAACCTGTTCCATTAGAATACTGAAGTACCATCTTGCTCTCCTTAGGATGCATCCTTACACATTAGAGTAACTTAGTGGGGAATCCTGATAAAAGAAAGTTTGAAACAATATTGTACTCACTTTGAGGCACAGAATGACCTTACAGCCCTTGAGGTAAATAAGGAAGGTATGTATTTATTTACGACGCCGGACACGCAGGGAATCATTTCACCTAATACGTGTGTAAAATTACAGTAGCTGTGAACTTGGTTAAATGCAGTAAAGTGTTACATATTCATTAAAGTTTTAGGAACGCCTATACATATTCATAACCTTTCTACGAGAAGGCGGTTCTTATTACAATTACTTCCGGGAGACCATTTCCATAGTCTCCACCTCCGGCTCCTCCTGGTTGCAGCTGCGCAGTTGTTACCAATCAGGACACATAACCACGGACGTAGTTATATGCGGTGCTTTATTTCAGCGCTGGGAAACCAGGGGTTTGCACCCAAAGCTGGCTTCGAACAGGTGATTCAGACTACACCTTATTATACAAGTTAGTCACATACATATTCATTACAACCCCTGACAACCATTAGCATATTCCACACCTATTCTGACACAAACTTCCTATCTAAAAGATGCTATGTTTACCAGTTATTTTCTAAGGTACCAACTTTAAAAGAATATATCGTAAATCTCTGTCCACCTTAAGAATTAGGCTCGGTTACAGTTACCTGCCTTATAAGAATATACCATAAATCTATGTCAACTTTAAGAATAGAGTTTGGTTACTGAATACAAGAATTCCATGGTTACAAGGTTGGTTGCTATCTTAATGTTAATCCAACTGTAACAGATCCAGCGATATCCAGGGTAGAGCTAGCGAAGGCCCATCCTGACCTGTTCCAAAAGGGAACATGGAAGGAAACATCTTGTAAAGTTGATTCTCCTGTTCCATAAAGGAACATGGAAGGAAACATCTTGTAAAGTTGATTCTGTTACTAACATCTCCCCCCTTTGAAAATGCTTTTCTTTAGACAATGCATTTTCACTTCAATCAACTTCTTCAATTATTGATTTGATTGGTGATTTGGCAAATGTGACAGTTCATAAGCTGGAGGGCTAGCTGGAGGACTGTCAAATATAGGATTAACATAATTCCTACTCAGGACACTGAAAATGCAATTATTCTTAGCATTTGTTTGACTAATCACACGTTTAATACCTACATGTAATAAACAAAGAAGTATAATCACAATTGTAAGTACAACTACACTTTCTAATAGTGAATGTACCCATCCTCCCAAATTTAAACCAAATGAATCCAACAGAGCTCCTATCCAGCTCTGTTCTGCATCCTGCTTTTCCTTTTGCAGCTCCATCTCTGTTTGGGTGAGTTGAGAAATGTCCTTCTCGACCTCCGAAGTTACGTTTGGAATATGGATGCAGCAATGATCCATTCTGTCTTTCAAATATCCACAGACACCATTTTCTTTCAACAACATTATGTCGAGTGCCATTTTATTATGTAAGGTCATTTTGGTCGTAGCCTGTAATTGTATATTAAGTTCCCGAAAACCTTTCTTAGTTATTCTAGCCAATCGATCCATTTGCCCGATCAATTTATCAATCATTTCCCTGTTTCTGTATGCCGCAATTGGTGCAAAGAAAGATTCTAGTGCCCAACCGAATTTAACACTGCTTGATGGTTCATGCCACACATCGTCTTCATCTATTTCTCATTTGTGCCTAACATGTAGAAGTTCTTGCCCATTTTTCAAGGGAGACTTTTTCCAAATAGGACATAGGGTTGGCAGTCCCAAAGTAATTTCCCTTACTGGTCCTGCTATTGGTAAATGTGTTGTCCAGGTCCCATCACTTAAGGCCCAAACCAGATGTCCCACACTACCTATAACGCCTCTACAATCAATTCTATTTCCATCAATACCTATCTTGATTCCTTCCTTTAGATCCAATTGTTTCTGACAAATGCAACCTGCAATTACCGCAACTTTAACGATGGATATTGGTATCTCTTTCATATCTGTCTGGCAAGTTATTACTCGTGAACAATTCCACCATGGTACTGTTGTTCCTCCTGTTACATTGGACCACCGTACACACCATGGAAATGCTTCACTATATTGGTATTGTTGTACAATACTCAATGTCCACATGTTACTCCATGATTCAGTTATATTTTTGTTATCCTGATCTTTGCATTCCCAGTAAGTCTGTTCAACCATTTGGTTTACTACTTTGGTGGTCCATGTGTCATAATAACACCAACCTATATTTTTGAATGGTCTGGTCATTCCTATTTTAACCCATTTCACCTCAGGTAATTTTAAACAATCCTCCTTTGGCCCTGGTGTTTTCCATTTTCCTTGTTCTTTTACCCTTTGTTCTGTTGGGATGACTTCTTTTCTAGTGCGGGATTCACATGCTATTTTACCAGTTCTGTTTATTTCTGGTAAGGTGGTAGATATTATTCCCCACTGTATTGGGTCTTCGGCCGATTTTGGAATTGGAAGGCAAGCAGTGATGCTACTGGTATTCTGAGTCAGTGCGAAATCTCGAATTAATCCTATCATAAGATTCTCTGCCTGATACCACCTGTGGTATCTGGGTACTTTCGTTATTATCTACTGCTCTTCGTGGTCTAATTTGCAATTCCATTTGAATAGTCCCATTTTCCCACTGTTTATCAGAGGCCTTGTGGAATAGAGTGGCACTTCCCTCTCCAGTTTTCAAAAGTACAAACACTCTAACCAAAATCACAATTTGGTAATGCAAACCAGACATTACTGCGATATAATCTTGAGCGAGGTAGGACCCACTATCTGCGATTTCCAGAGTCTTGGGACTCTTTTCACTCGGGTATAGTGTATCCAGGAGTCTACTCCAGCAACTTTGACTGTGGTGAATGTAGTTAGGAGTACTTGATAGGGTCCGTCCCAACGCTCTTTTAAGGGTTCTTCATTCCAAGTTCTTAGATACACCGTGTCTCCAGGCTCTATATCATGTACTGGATTCTCGAGCGCTAGTGGGCGATTCCACACTAGTGCGGATCTGAGTCGATTCAATGTCCTGCCAAGAGACAACACATAATTGTACAAGTCCTGATTTCCTTTCACATGTACCTCTGGGTTTGGGTTTGGTGCTTCATATGGTTTGCCATACAAAATCTCGTATGGACTTACTGACATTCCACTCCTAGGTTTAATCCTAATATGCAACAATGCTATTGGCAAGGCCTGAGGCCATTGAATTTTTGCGTCCTGACAGATCTTGCTAAGTTGCCTTTTTAGGGTTTGATTCATTTTCTCCACTTGTCCACTAGACTGGGGTCTCCATGGGGTATGTAACTCCCACTTAATTCCCAAACATCTGCTGATTTCTTTTACCAATTGTGCAACAAAGTGTGGTCCCCTATCGGAGGATATCCCCAGTGGTACCCCAAATCTAGGGATTATTTCCTTTAGTAACTATTTTACAGTTTCTTTCGCCTGGTTGGTGCGACAAGGGAAAGCTTCCGGCCATCCTGAAAAGGTATCTACCCCAACTAGTATATACCTGAATCC
This sequence comes from Patagioenas fasciata, assembly GCF_037038585.1. Classification (NCBI taxonomy): domain Eukaryota; kingdom Metazoa; phylum Chordata; class Aves; order Columbiformes; family Columbidae; genus Patagioenas; species Patagioenas fasciata. The sequence goes on from NC_092559.1 coordinate 35,353,416, forward strand.
TCGGGTTCTGGGGAGTTCCGCATAGTCTCTTTGCCAATAATCCCCAGGTTGTATGCCTGTCTTTATTTTCCCCATTTCTGTTTTTCTTTTTACTAAAGGATTATTTTTCAAGCAAATTTCACACTTAGCTGTGATAGAATTTGCCATTGTTAACATCTGGACCGAGATAATGTTTTCTTAAATAAGTTACCAATACTTCTGCACCCCAGTGACACTTCTGGTGTTCCGTCTGAAGTATTCCTCTCATAATAGTGGTTGGTACCACAACTTGTCCATTGGTGGTTACATACCACCCAGAATTATTCTTACTGGTTCTTACTAGACTTGCCAATTTTTCATCTTCTGTAGACTATTTAGGTGGTTCTGAAGGTAATAAATCAATTGCTCTTACCTTCTGGGAGATAAGACCCATCATTGTCCTCACTTGCCGTGCTACTGACCGAGTTGTTTGATCAGCAAGCCAATTTCCCTCTATGATTTTCGATGTTCCACTTTGATGAGCTTTACAGTGCATTACAACAACTTGCGATGGTTTTTGAACGGCATTAATCAGATTCAGTATTTCCTCCTGGTACTTAATGTTTGTTCCTTGTGAAGAGAGCAGTCCCCGCTCTTTCCAAAGGGCTCCATGCACATGAACAACTCCAAAAGCATATTTTGAGTCAGTCCATATGTTAACTTTCTTGTTTTCGCTGAGTTCCAATGCCCTAGTTAAGGCGATTAATTCCGCTTTTTGTGCTGAGGTGTTTGGCGGTAAGGGTTTAGCCTCAATTACTGTCTTGGCAGTACTAATCACATATCCTGCATACCGCATTCCGTTCTCCACAAAGCTACTGCCATCAGTAAAGAGTTCCCAGTCAGTTTCTGCCAGCGGAGCGTCTTTCAAATCAGGGCGACTTGCGTGGGTGTATTCGATGACTTCCATGCAATCATGTTCCAGGTCTCCTTCTTCAGTACCTGCATCCAAAAACTCAGCAGGATTCATTAGGTTAGTAGTTTTTAGAACAACATCATCTTGTTCTGTCAGAATTACCTGGTATTTCATCATTCTGCTTGGGGAAAGCCAATGACCCCCCTTTTGTTCCAGTACTGTTGTCACCATATGGGATACAAACACTTCTATCCTTTTTCCCGTAGTTAATTTTCGGACCTCCTGGATCAGTATTACTGTAGCAGCTACCGCCCGTAAGCACGCCGGCCACCCAGTACTTACCGGATCTAGCTGTTTAGAAAAATAGCCAACAGGTCTTTTCCAGGATCCCAGTTGTTGGGTTAATACCCCCAAGGCAAGTCTTTGTCGCTCGTGTACAAACAACTGGAAATCTTTGCTCAAGTCCAGCAGGCCCAAGGTAGGCGCCTGCATCAAAGCCTGTTTTAGCTTTTGGAAGGCTTCACGTTGTGGTTTTCCCCACATGAACGTCTTATTCCCTTGTGCTTCGTATAAAGGTTTGGCAATCAACCCATAGTCCATAATACAAAGTCTGCACCATCCTGTCATTCCTAAAAAGGATCTTAATTCATGTAAGTTTCGTGGTTCTGAAATAGCACAGATAGCATGCACATGGTTTGTACCTAATTTCCGCTGTCCTTGAGAAAGCTCGCATCCTAAATAAATCACAGTCTTGGATGCAATTTGAGCTTTACTTTTCGATACTTTGTACCCATTCATTCCCAATTGGTTCAGTATTTCAATCGTTACCTGGATGCAGAGTTCTCGTGTCTCAGTCGCGATCAAAATGTCGTCTACGTATTGTAGTAACAGGTACCATTGTCGAGGGATCACGATGTGGCCTTTCGTAGTCCATTCCTCGAGTTCTTTGGCCAACTGATTTCCAAAAATAGTTGGGCTATTTTTGAATCCTTGCGGAAGACGTGTCCAGGTTAACTGAGTTTTCCTTCCATTGTATGGATTTTCCCATTCAAAGGCAAATAGCTTTTTGCTTTCCAGGTCGAGGGGTATGCAGAAGAAGGCATCTTTTAAATCAAGTACAGTAAGCCATTTATATTTCTCCTTCACAAATGTTAACAAGGTGTATGGATTTGCAACTACCGGATAAATGTCCTTAGTGATCTGGTTTACAGCCCGCAAATCTTGGACTAATTGGTAATTACCATCGGACTTCTTTACTGGAAAAATTGGAGTATTATATTCTGTTTCACATTCCTCTAGAATTCCATATCTCAAGAATTTTCAATTAGAGGAACTATTCCTAACCTAGCTTCTAATTTCAGTGGGTACTGTCTCAACTGTACAGGCCTGGCATCTTCCTTTAATTCCACTTTTACAAGCTGGGCTGTTTTCAATTTCCCAGGTATGTCAGTCGCCCATACCGTGTGGATCACAGCCTCCTCCACAGCTTGTGGTATTTCCACTACCGGGTTTTCTCTTAATAACAGAATTTGTCCCACCTTAGATTCTGGAATTTTCATTACCAGGTTTCCATTCTCAAATGTTATTACAGCATCCAATTTGGTCAATAAATCCCGTCCTAAAAGGGAAACTGGACAATCTGGAACATATAAGAACTCATGGGTTAATTCCTTTTCTCCAAAACGCAGATCTAAGGGTTGCAGGAATGGCCGTACTTCTTCCTTCCCTGTGGCACCAACAATCGTTGTCGTTTTATGACCTATTGTTCCCTGTAAAGAATTTAGCACAGAATAAGTAGCCCCTGTATCCACTAAAAATCTCACATCCTGGTCCCCCACTTGTATTGTCACAAGGGGTTCCTTATTCTGGGTATCGGTTCTTGTGCTGCCATATAGTCAACTGTTATTATTATATTCCCCCAACACCATAGTTTGTATTGCATTCCCTGCTGCACTTGGTACCTGACTCGTGGAGCCCGGACGGTTCGGGCATTCATTTTTCCAGTGTCCTTCCTCCTTACAATAAGCACATTGATTTATACCAAGCTTTACAACAGGTCTTAAAGGAGTTCCCCGAACATTCCGAAAACCGCGCCCTCGGCCGCCTGTAGTTCCTCTGCCACGGACTTCCATTCCTATTCCCCTGCCTTGTCCTTGGACCAGGGCCAACAAGTCTTGCTGAGAACGCCTCGACTGTTCCTTTTCTCTATTATTATAAACTTTCCAGGCTGTTTCTAACATGACATCCAGATCTCGTAATTGTGCCCCCTCCAGTTTCTGTAATTTCTTCCGAATATCATCCTGAGACTGCCCCAAAAAGATTAAAGCCAACTGAACCCTTGCTTGTTCTGTTTCAATATCTAAATCCATATATCTCTTTGCAGTTTTCTTTAATCTTTCTAAAAAGGCTGAAGGGGATTCATTCTTTTCCTGCCTAACATTATACAATTTTGACCAATTCATTTGTTTTGGCATAGCAGTCTGAACACCGATCAATAACCAGTCCTGATACCTCCGGAGGCTAAGCTGACCACCTCCAGTATTATAATCCCATCTGGGATCCTCCTTTGGAAAATTTTCATCAACATTGCCACCCACTATTCCATTCTGAATATCCTCCCTTGCTTTATCTCTTGCTACCCGTATAACCATATCCTTTTCTGTAGAATCCATTAATGTGTCAAGAATCACTTGTAAATCATCCCAATCAGGATTCTGCATTTTAATTATCATTTTAATTATCCTTGCAACCTTGTCCGGGTTTTCCCGGTAAGGACCGGCTGATTGTTTCCAGATCATTAAATCTCCTGGCGAAAACGGGATTTTTACATAAACCGTCTCTCCCCCCACTCCTACCGCTTGTCTCAGGGGTGCTATTACATTTGGCAGTCCACCCCCCTTTTGGGCTTCCTTTTCTCTGTGCCTAGTCCTGTGGGATATTGGTGTAGTTGTTACTCCTTTTACACCGGTTGCTGCCCCCTCATCCCCACTGGAATTGATATCACTTTCAGTGAGACGCACAGGTGCCGAGGGTTTAAGGGGTTTAGGTGCAGAGGGTTCAGTTTCTGGAGGGGCAACATCAAGACACGGCAAATCTAATTTTAAGGCATTACCGCAGCTGTTTTCTATTGCCAAACACGTCATGTATTTCTTTTCTGCCGTACAACCCATACATTTATCATTAGTACCGCCCCTCCATACTAATATTAACCCACATTCCTTCCTCCAGTCCTGTTTTTGTACAAGATAGAAAAAGAGATCCACGTACTGTACCTCATCCCATTTACCTTCCCTTTGACAAAACCTCATTAATTCATTAATAGTTCCAGGTTCTAAAGTACCCTCCGGCAGCCACCGTATTTCATTAGGCAAGTCATATTCAGGCCAGCAGTGAGTACAATATTCAGTTAACTTCTTTTTACTCATTGATTGTCCAAATCCAGCCTCCTTCCAATGTTTCAACAAACAGTCTAATGGTGACATCTTTGTATCGCTCATATCAACACAAAAGGGTAACACACAGGCGATTAACACAGAAGGATAACACACAGATAACTTTACCAGAACAACAGTAAAGACGGATCAAATCACCAGTTTCAACAGCAAATACAGATCAAATTACCAAGGCTACAGACCAGGTGCTGAACAACATAGATAACCAGACCAGGTGCACGCAAATAACCAGACCAGACCAGGTGCCGAGCCTGTGGCTTAAATAACCAAACCAGATGCCAAACCTGCAGAGGTTTCCCTCTAACGGACGGCTGCCTAGGCAATACCTCAGGAGCTCCCTGCCCAACTGAGCATGGCTTTCGCTGTGTCTGATCGACAGGCTACCAGATGTCTGACCAGCAGGCTACCAGACCAGAACCAGACCAGATGGGTACCCAATAATCCATGTAAAGCAACAGATAAAGCACCTTCTTACCAATCAGAGGTCCATCGTGAGCAGCGGAGAGCTGGTCGCGTCCGATGCACTCCCCAAGAATACCTCGGTGCTAGCTGGAGCAGGATCGAGACACGATCTGTCTCACCAATGCCCGCGAGGTCCCATCTGGGTCACCAAAATGTTAGCAATCAGGACACATAACCACGGACGTAGTTATATGCGGTGCTTTATTTCAGCGCTGGGAAACCAGGGGTTCGCACCCAAAGCTGGCTTCGAACAGGTGATTCAGACTACACCTTATTATACAAGTTAGTCACATACATATTCATTACAACCCCTGACAACCATTAGCATATTCCACACCTATTCTAACACAAACTTCCTATCTAAAAGATGCTATGTTTACCAGTTATTTTCTAAGGTACCAACTTTAAAAGAATATATCGTAAATCTCTGTCCACCTTAAGAATTAGGCTCGGTTACAGTTACCTGCCTTATAAGAATATACCATAAATCTATGTCAACTTTAAGAATAGAGTTTGGTTACTGAATACAAGAATTCCATGGTTACAAGGTTGGTTGCTATCTTAATGTTAATCCAACTGTAACAGATCCAGCGATATCCAGGGTAGAGCTAGCGAAGGCCCATCCTGACCTGTTCCAAAAGGGAACATGGAAGGAAACATCTTGTAAAGTTGATTCTCCTGTTCCATAAAGGAACATGGAAGGAAACATCTTGTAAAGTTGATTCTGTTACTAACATCTCCCCCCTTTGAAAATGCTTTTCTTTAGACAATGCATTTTCACTTCAATCAACTTCTTCAATTATTGATTTGATTGGTGATTTGGCAAATGTGACAGTTCATAAGCTGGAGGGCTAGCTGGAGGACTGTCAAATATAGGATTAACATAATTCCTACTCAGGACACTGAAAATGCAATTATTCTTAGCATTTGTTTGACTAATCACACGTTTAATACCTACATGTAATAAACAAAGAAGTATAATCACAATTGTAAGTACAACTACACTTTCTAATAGTGAATGTACCCATCCTCCCAAATTTAAACCAAATGAATCCAACAGAGCTCCTATCCAGCTCTGTTCTGCATCCTGCTTTTCCTTTTGCAGCTCCATCTCTGTTTGGGTGAGTTGAGAAATGTCCTTCTCGACCTCCGAAGTTACGTTTGGAATATGGATGCAGCAATGATCCATTCTGTCTTTCAAATATCCACAGACACCATTTTCTTTCAACAACATTATGTCGAGTGCCATTTTATTATGTAAGGTCATTTTGGTCGTAGCCTGTAATTGTATATTAAGTTCCCGAAAACCTTTCTTAGTTATTCTAGCCAATCGATCCATTTGCCCGATCAATTTATCAATCATTTCCCTGTTTCTGTATGCCGCAATTGGTGCAAAGAAAGATTCTAGTGCCCAACCGAATTTAACACTGCTTGATGGTTCATGCCACACATCGTCTTCATCTATTTCTCATTTGTGCCTAACATGTAGAAGTTCTTGCCCATTTTTCAAGGGAGACTTTTTCCAAATAGGACATAGGGTTGGCAGTCCCAAAGTAATTTCCCTTACTGGTCCTGCTATTGGTAAATGTGTTGTCCAGGTCCCATCACTTAAGGCCCAAACCAGATGTCCCACACTACCTATAACGCCTCTACAATCAATTCTATTTCCATCAATACCTATCTTGATTCCTTCCTTTAGATCCAATTGTTTCTGACAAATGCAACCTGCAATTACCGCAACTTTAACGATGGATATTGGTATCTCTTTCATATCTGTCTGGCAAGTTATTACTCGTGAACAATTCCACCATGGTACTGTTGTTCCTCCTGTTACATTGGACCACCGTACACACCATGGAAATGCTTCACTATATTGGTATTGTTGTACAATACTCAATGTCCACATGTTACTCCATGATTCAGTTATATTTTTGTTATCCTGATCTTTGCATTCCCAGTAAGTCTGTTCAACCATTTGGTTTACTACTTTGGTGGTCCATGTGTCATAATAACACCAACCTATATTTTTGAATGGTCTGGTCATTCCTATTTTAACCCATTTCACCTCAGGTAATTTTAAACAATCCTCCTTTGGCCCTGGTGTTTTCCATTTTCCTTGTTCTTTTACCCTTTGTTCTGTTGGGATGACTTCTTTTCTAGTGCGGGATTCACATGCTATTTTACCAGTTCTGTTTATTTCTGGTAAGGTGGTAGATATTATTCCCCACTGTATTGGGTCTTCGGCCGATTTTGGAATTGGAAGGCAAGCAGTGATGCTACTGGTATTCTGAGTCAGTGCGAAATCTCGAATTAATCCTATCATAAGATTCTCTGCCTGATACCACCTGTGGTATCTGGGTACTTTCGTTATTATCTACTGCTCTTCGTGGTCTAATTTGCAATTCCATTTGAATAGTCCCATTTTCCCACTGTTTATCAGAGGCCTTGTGGAATAGAGTGGCACTTCCCTCTCCAGTTTTCAAAAGTACAAACACTCTAACCAAAATCACAATTTGGTAATGCAAACCAGACATTACTGCGATATAATCTTGAGCGAGGTAGGACCCACTATCTGCGATTTCCAGAGTCTTGGGACTCTTTTCACTCGGGTATAGTGTATCCAGGAGTCTACTCCAGCAACTTTGACTGTGGTGAATGTAGTTAGGAGTACTTGATAGGGTCCGTCCCAACGCTCTTTTAAGGGTTCTTCATTCCAAGTTCTTAGATACACCGTGTCTCCAGGCTCTATATCATGTACTGGATTCTCGAGCGCTAGTGGGCGATTCCACACTAGTGCGGATCTGAGTCGATTCAATGTCCTGCCAAGAGACAACACATAATTGTACAAGTCCTGATTTCCTTTCACATGTACCTCTGGGTTTGGGTTTGGTGCTTCATATGGTTTGCCATACAAAATCTCGTATGGACTTACTGACATTCCACTCCTAGGTTTAATCCTAATATGCAACAATGCTATTGGCAAGGCCTGAGGCCATTGAATTTTTGCGTCCTGACAGATCTTGCTAAGTTGCCTTTTTAGGGTTTGATTCATTTTCTCCACTTGTCCACTAGACTGGGGTCTCCATGGGGTATGTAACTCCCACTTAATTCCCAAACATCTGCTGATTTCTTTTACCAATTGTGCAACAAAGTGTGGTCCCCTATCGGAGGATATCCCCAGTGGTACCCCAAATCTAGGGATTATTTCCTTTAGTAACTATTTTACAGTTTCTTTCGCCTGGTTGGTGCGACAAGGGAAAGCTTCCGGCCATCCTGAAAAGGTATCTACCCCAACTAGTATATACCTGAATCCTCGGGTTCTGGGGAGTTCCGCATAGTCTCTTTGCCAATAATCCCCAGGTTGTATGCCTGTCTTTATTTTCCCCATTTCTGTTTTTCTTTTTACTAAAGGATTATTTTTCAAGCAAATTTCACACTTAGCTGTGATAGAATTTGCCATTGTTAACATCTGGACCGAGATAATGTTTTCTTAAATAAGTTACCAATACTTCTGCACCCCAGTGACACTTCTGGTGTTCCGTCTGAAGTATTCCTCTCATAATAGTGGTTGGTACCACAACTTGTCCATTGGTGGTTACATACCACCCAGAATTATTCTTACTGGTTCTTACTAGACTTGCCAATTTTTCATCTTCTGTAGACTATTTAGGTGGTTCTGAAGGTAATAAATCAATTGCTCTTACCTTCTGGGAGATAAGACCCATCATTGTCCTCACTTGCCGTGCTACTGACCGAGTTGTTTGATCAGCAAGCCAATTTCCCTCTATGATTTTCGATGTTCCACTTTGATGAGCTTTACAGTGCATTACAACAACTTGCGATGGTTTTTGAACGGCATTAATCAGATTCAGTATTTCCTCCTGGTACTTAATGTTTGTTCCTTGTGAAGAGAGCAGTCCCCGCTCTTTCCAAAGGGCTCCATGCACATGAACAACTCCAAAAGCATATTTTGAGTCAGTCCATATGTTAACTTTCTTGTTTTCGCTGAGTTCCAATGCCCTAGTTAAGGCGATTAATTCCGCTTTTTGTGCTGAGGTGTTTGGCGGTAAGGGTTTAGCCTCAATTACTGTCTTGGCAGTACTAATCACATATCCTGCATACCGCATTCCGTTCTCCACAAAGCTACTGCCATCAGTAAAGAGTTCCCAGTCAGTTTCTGCCAGCGGAGCGTCTTTCAAATCAGGGCGACTTGCGTGGGTGTATTCGATGACTTCCATGCAATCATGTTCCAGGTCTCCTTCTTCAGTACCTGCATCCAAAAACTCAGCAGGATTCATTAGGTTAGTAGTTTTTAGAACAACATCATCTTGTTCTGTCAGAATTACCTGGTATTTCATCATTCTGCTTGGGGAAAGCCAATGACCCCCCTTTTGTTCCAGTACTGTTGTCACCATATGGGATACAAACACTTCTATCCTTTTTCCCGTAGTTAATTTTCGGACCTCCTGGATCAGTATTACTGTAGCAGCTACCGCCCGTAAGCACGCCGGCCACCCAGTACTTACCGGATCTAGCTGTTTAGAAAAATAGCCAACAGGTCTTTTCCAGGATCCCAGTTGTTGGGTTAATACCCCCAAGGCAAGTCTTTGTCGCTCGTGTACAAACAACTGGAAATCTTTGCTCAAGTCCAGCAGGCCCAAGGTAGGCGCCTGCATCAAAGCCTGTTTTAGCTTTTGGAAGGCTTCACGTTGTGGTTTTCCCCACATGAACGTCTTATTCCCTTGTGCTTCGTATAAAGGTTTGGCAATCAACCCATAGTCCATAATACAAAGTCTGCACCATCCTGTCATTCCTAAAAAGGATCTTAATTCATGTAAGTTTCGTGGTTCTGAAATAGCACAGATAGCATGCACATGGTTTGTACCTAATTTCCGCTGTCCTTGAGAAAGCTCGCATCCTAAATAAATCACAGTCTTGGATGCAATTTGAGCTTTACTTTTCGATACTTTGTACCCATTCATTCCCAATTGGTTCAGTATTTCAATCGTTACCTGGATGCAGAGTTCTCGTGTCTCAGTCGCGATCAAAATGTCGTCTACGTATTGTAGTAACAGGTACCATTGTCGAGGGATCACGATGTGGCCTTTCGTAGTCCATTCCTCGAGTTCTTTGGCCAACTGATTTCCAAAAATAGTTGGGCTATTTTTGAATCCTTGCGGAAGACGTGTCCAGGTTAACTGAGTTTTCCTTCCATTGTATGGATTTTCCCATTCAAAGGCAAATAGCTTTTTGCTTTCCAGGTCGAGGGGTATGCAGAAGAAGGCATCTTTTAAATCAAGTACAGTAAGCCATTTATATTTCTCCTTCACAAATGTTAACAAGGTGTATGGATTTGCAACTACCGGATAAATGTCCTTAGTGATCTGGTTTACAGCCCGCAAATCTTGGACTAATTGGTAATTACCATCGGACTTCTTTACTGGAAAAATTGGAGTATTATATTCTGTTTCACATTCCTCTAGAATTCCATATCTCAAGAATTTTCAATTAGAGGAACTATTCCTAACCTAGCTTCTAATTTCAGTGGGTACTGTCTCAACTGTACAGGCCTGGCATCTTCCTTTAATTCCACTTTTACAAGCTGGGCTGTTTTCAATTTCCCAGGTATGTCAGTCGCCCATACCGTGTGGATCACAGCCTCCTCCACAGCTTGTGGTATTTCCACTACCGGGTTTTCTCTTAATAACAGAATTTGTCCCACCTTAGATTCTGGAATTTTCATTACCAGGTTTCCATTCTCAAATGTTATTACAGCATCCAATTTGGTCAATAAATCCCGTCCTAAAAGGGAAACTGGACAATCTGGAACATATAAGAACTCATGGGTTAATTCCTTTTCTCCAAAACGCAGATCTAAGGGTTGCAGGAATGGCCGTACTTCTTCCTTCCCTGTGGCACCAACAATCGTTGTCGTTTTATGACCTATTGTTCCCTGTAAAGAATTTAGCACAGAATAAGTAGCCCCTGTATCCACTAAAAATCTCACATCCTGGTCCCCCACTTGTATTGTCACAAGGGGTTCCTTATTCTGGGTATCGGTTCTTGTGCTGCCATATAGTCAACTGTTATTATTATATTCCCCCAACACCATAGTTTGTATTGCATTCCCTGCTGCACTTGGTACCTGACTCGTGGAGCCCGGACGGTTCGGGCATTCATTTTTCCAGTGTCCTTCCTCCTTACAATAAGCACATTGATTTATACCAAGCTTTACAACAGGTCTTAAAGGAGTTCCCCGAACATTCCGAAAACCGCGCCCTCGGCCGCCTGTAGTTCCTCTGCCACGGACTTCCATTCCTATTCCCCTGCCTTGTCCTTGGACCAGGGCCAACAAGTCTTGCTGAGAACGCCTCGACTGTTCCTTTTCTCTATTATTATAAACTTTCCAGGCTGTTTCTAACATGACATCCAGATCTCGTAATTGTGCCCCCTCCAGTTTCTGTAATTTCTTCCGAATATCATCCTGAGACTGCCCCAAAAAGATTAAAGCCAACTGAACCCTTGCTTGTTCTGTTTCAATATCTAAATCCATATATCTCTTTGCAGTTTTCTTTAATCTTTCTAAAAAGGCTGAAGGGGATTCATTCTTTTCCTGCCTAACATTATACAATTTTGACCAATTCATTTGTTTTGGCATAGCAGTCTGAACACCGATCAATAACCAGTCCTGATACCTCCGGAGGCTAAGCTGACCACCTCCAGTATTATAATCCCATCTGGGATCCTCCTTTGGAAAATTTTCATCAACATTGCCACCCACTATTCCATTCTGAATATCCTCCCTTGCTTTATCTCTTGCTACCCGTATAACCATATCCTTTTCTGTAGAATCCATTAATGTGTCAAGAATCACTTGTAAATCATCCCAATCAGGATTCTGCATTTTAATTATCATTTTAATTATCCTTGCAACCTTGTCCGGGTTTTCCCGGTAAGGACCGGCTGATTGTTTCCAGATCATTAAATCTCCTGGCGAAAACGGGATTTTTACATAAACCGTCTCTCCCCCCACTCCTACCGCTTGTCTCAGGGGTGCTATTACATTTGGCAGTCCACCCCCCTTTTGGGCTTCCTTTTCTCTGTGCCTAGTCCTGTGGGATATTGGTGTAGTTGTTACTCCTTTTACACCGGTTGCTGCCCCCTCATCCCCACTGGAATTGATATCACTTTCAGTGAGACGCACAGGTGCCGAGGGTTTAAGGGGTTTAGGTGCAGAGGGTTCAGTTTCTGGAGGGGCAACATCAAGACACGGCAAATCTAATTTTAAGGCATTACCGCAGCTGTTTTCTATTGCCAAACACGTCATGTATTTCTTTTCTGCCGTACAACCCATACATTTATCATTAGTACCGCCCCTCCATACTAATATTAACCCACATTCCTTCCTCCAGTCCTGTTTTTGTACAAGATAGAAAAAGAGATCCACGTACTGTACCTCATCCCATTTACCTTCCCTTTGACAAAACCTCATTAATTCATTAATAGTTCCAGGTTCTAAAGTACCCTCCGGCGGCCACCGTATTTCATTAGGCAAGTCATATTCAGGCCAGCAGTGAGTACAATATTCAGTTAACTTCTTTTTACTCATTGATTGTCCAAATCCAGCCTCCTTCCAATGTTTCAACAAACAGTCTAATGGTGACATCTTTGTATCGCTCATATCAACACAAAAGGGTAACACACAGGCGATTAACACAGAAGGATAACACACAGATAACTTTACCAGAACAACAGTAAAGACGGATCAAATCACCAGTTTCAACAGCAAATACAGATCAAATTACCAAGGCTACAGACCAGGTGCTGAACAACATAGATAACCAGACCAGGTGCACGCAAATAACCAGACCAGACCAGGTGCCGAGCCTGTGGCTTAAATAACCAAACCAGATGCCAAACCTGCAGAGGTTTCCCTCTAACGGACGGCTGCCTAGGCAATACCTCAGGAGCTCCCTGCCCAACTGAGCATGGCTTTCGCTGTGTCTGATCGACAGGCTACCAGATGTCTGACCAGCAGGCTACCAGACCAGAACCAGACCAGATGGGTACCCAATAATCCATGTAAAGCAACAGATAAAGCACCTTCTTACCAATCAGAGGTCCATCGTGAGCAGCGGAGAGCTGGTCGCGTCCGATGCACTCCCCAAGAATACCTCGGTGCTAGCTGGAGCAGGATCGAGACACGATCTGTCTCAGCAATGCCCGCGAGGTCCCATCTGGGTCACCAAAATGTTAGCAATCAGGACACATAACCACGGACGTAGTTATATGCGGTGCTTTATTTCAGCGCTGGGAAACCAGGGGTTCGCACCCAAAGCTGGCTTCGAACAGGTGATTCAGACTACACCTTATTATACAAGTTAGTCACATACATATTCATTACAACCCCTGACAACCATTAGCATATTCCACACCTATTCTAACACAAACTTCCTATCTAAAAGATGCTATGTTTACCAGTTATTTTCTAAGGTACCAACTTTAAAAGAATATATCGTAAATCTCTGTCCACCTTAAGAATAAGGCTCGGTTACAGTTACCTGCCTTATAAGAATATACCATAAATCTATGTCAACTTTAAGAATAGAGTTTGGTTACTGAATACAAGAATTCCATGGTTACAAGGTTGGTTGCTATCTTAATGTTAATCCAACTGTAACAGATCCAGCGATATCCAGGGTAGAGCTAGTGAAGACCCATCCTGACCTGTTCCATAAGGGAACATGGAAGGAAACATCTTGTAAAGTTGATTCTGTTACTAACACAGTGATTGTGAACCTGGGTCCTCTTCTCTGTACATGGTCACCTTTAATCCAGTGTGATGAGATGGTTAGGTCTCAGACTGCTGAGTTGGTTAAAACTGGCATATCTCCTGTCCTGTGCCCAAGTTTCTGTTATCTAGTTCACCCAGGGATGCACCAAAGAATTATTACCTTTGCAATTATTATTATCTTTATTATCTTTATTATCTTTAAATCTTTAAGTGTTAGTTCTTTAAGTGTTCATTAGTTAATTGTTAAATCCCTGTGTCATTCCCCTGTGGGAAACTACAGCAGGTCTGTGGAATCCTTCACAGAGAGTATGGGAATAGAGATCAGCCTTGAAGATATTAAGGTTTAGCCTTGAGAATGATGGGACTAAAGGAGTATCCAGAGATATTTAGTTGTACCCATGAGAGAGAAGGGATATACCCTGAGAGAGAAGGGATGTACCCGTGAGAGAAAGGGAGTAGAAGAGTAACATGGATGATAGCAAAATTAGCCAATGGGATGTTACTGCTGTACCTTGTAACCAATAGTGAAGAGACACATGAATTGGTAGAAATGTATAAAAATGCACTTGTAGCAAGAAATGGCATCTACTACTTTCATCCTGGAAGAACTTGGTCTATGTCATTTGTCCATCTCAGCCATGACATTCCCCCTGTGGGGGACTACGGTGGGTCCGTGGATTCCCTGACCGAGGGCATGGGAACAGACATTAGCCTTGAAGATATGAAGGCCTACCTGTGAGAAAGATGGGAGTAAAGGAGTATCCAGAGAAGCTAAGGATGTACTCGTGATAGAGAAGGGAGTAGAAGAGTAACATTGATGATAGCAAAAGTAGCCAATGGGATGTTACTGCTGTAACTTGTAACGAATAGTGAAGAGACACATGAATTGGTAAAACTGTATAAAAATGCACTTGTGACAATAAATGGCATCTACTACTTTCATCCTGGAAGAACTTGGTCTGTGTCATTTGTCCGTCTCATCCACGACATCCCCCCTTTTCTAAGAGGTTAGCAAATTCTTTTACTAAGGTGATGATTCTTTATGTTTTTCCAATGCCGAGATCACTTTCTGATGTGCCTTGATATGCGTGATTGCCACCTTCTTAGGAAGTTCAGCTGCCAATATTTCTTCTGCATTTTTGATATGTTTGCCTTGAGAGTTCAAGAGTCCATTTTCCTTCCAAATAGTTCTGTGTGCAAGCACGATCCTGAAAGCATACTTAGAGTCCGTATAAAAGTCCACAGCTAGTTCCAGAGCACAAGTAAGGGCGATTATTACTGCCTTTTGTGCTGAGATACTTTTAGGCAGAGGTCCAGATTCCATTACTTCATGGCTACTAATTATAGCATAACCAGCATGCCTTTCACCGTTCAGGATATTGCTACTTTCATCCATAAAGCAGTTCTCAGTGTTCTCCATAGGATTGTCCTTTAGATCTTGTTGGCTGGAGTATTTTTCTTCATTGTTTTCCAGGCAATTATGATGAACTGGTTTTCCAATGTGACCACTGAGGAAAGAAGTCGGATTGACAATGTTAGTGACCATGATTTAGCCTGATATTTGAGAAATCTTTGTGGGGAAAGCCAATGTCCCCCTTTTCACCTAGAACTGTAGACACTGTATGGGATACTAGCACAGTCATTTTCTGTCCCATGGTATATTTCCGGGCCTCCTGTATGTTCAGTACCACTGCTGTAACTGCCTGTAGGAATCCAGGCCACCCTTTTGCTTTTGCGTCTAATTGTTTGAAGAAATAGGCTGCTGCTCATCGGTATGGGCCAAGATTCTGTGCCAGTATACCAAAGGCTATTCCCTGCTTCTCATGAGAGAATAGAAAAAATGGTTTACTCACATCTGGGAGTCCTAAAGCAGGCGCTGTCATCAAAGCCTTACCAAGTTCTTCAAAGGCTTGTGTAGCTCCTTTATTCCATTGCAGGTGTTCCTGATCTGTGGCTGCTAGTACAAACAATGGCTTGACAAGCAATCCATAATCATAAATCCACAACCGGCACCACCCTGTCATGCCCAAAAAGGGTCCGTCATTCTTTTTCAGTTTGAGGCTTCGGAGTTTGGCATATAGGCTCCTCTCGAGCCTGTCCCAGGGTCCTTTGCCCTGCACTAATTTCATAGTCCAAATAAGTTACTTGTTGCTGCATCATCTGGGCTTTCTTCTGTGATACCCAATATCCTTGGAGCCACAAAAAGTTCAGTAGACTTACAGTTCAGGTTATGCACGTCTTATTTGTTCGGGTAGCGATCAAAATGTTATCCCCATATTGTAGCATCTGTCCTTCATCAGATGGGGCTTCCCAAGATTCAAGATCTTTAGCAAGCTGATTTCCAAATATTGTCAGACTGTTCTTAAATCCTTGTGGCAACAAAATCCATGTGAGCTGGGTTTTACATAAATATTATCTGGCTGACTTCATGGAGAGAGAGTCAAAAAGGTATCTTTTAAATCTAAAACTGTAATCCAAATCAAATTAGAGTTAATACAGTCAGTAAGTTGTATGGGTTTACTACCACCGGGCAGAGGTCCTCTGTTATTCTGTTTATAACCCAATTTGTACGAATTTCTCTATTACCAGCTGTGGAGGGGTTTGGTTATATGGAGATATGTTGTTGAATTAGTCAGGCCCAAAGGAATCTCAAGGCCACTTGGAGAAATTGAGAACAGAATCTTCTGTGAGAAAGAGGGGCGTTTCTTCATTAACAGGGCCTCAGCATGGCGTCAGTCATCGGATCTATCATCGGTGGGGCTCCAGCATGTGGACTGCCTGTGATACTTATTTAACGAATCCATGCTTGGAGCGTGGATGCGTGATTAGAGAATAGTTGCGTATATAAGGAGGTTTGTTTCTGTAATAAATGGCTTTGTGTGATTCACATTGAATTGGAATGCTGAGTCCTTTATTGCTCCAACAACCGACTGAATTAGGGATCAGAGTTCAACAACTTAAATACTTTCCCGGTCTCAAAATTATTAGATAATAATAAAAGCAAATTAACTTAAAGTGCTGTATCAAATCCTATTTTCCAAGTTCTGTGGAACAACATTTAATTGCCACTCATTGATATAAACCCACATTCAAACCACAAGTTGATACAGGGAATTGACAATTAACTAATTAAAACGCAAAGAACTAACCCTTTAACCCACATCACTATTGTCTAGCCTTGCTTAACTCTGTGTAACTTACTGTACAAAAAACAGGACTTCACTGACGCCTTCACTGCATTTAAACAAGCTCACAGCTCCTGGAAATTTACACACGTATTAGGTGAAATGATTCCCTGTGTCTCCAGCGCCGTAAATAAATATGTAAATACATACCTTCCTAACAATTCAAGGGTTTTAAGGTCATTTCCGTGCCTCAGTAGGGTCTGATGGAAGCCAACAAAACGCAACAGAGCCTGAAAAAGCTGAACAAAGCATTACAGAGCACAACAGGGCCTGAGAAAGCTTGACAGCGCCTTACAGATTCCGACAGAACCTGACAAACCCCGACCGGGTCAAACAATTCTTGAAAGAGCCCAGAAGTGCCCAATGGAGCCTGACACAGCTCGACAAAACCCAACATAGCATGAAAAAACCCAACTGAGCCCTACAACTCCTGACAGACCCTGACAGGGATCAAAAAATCCTGACAAAGCTTGGCAGAACCTGGAAAATCCTGGTAGGGCAGAAAGAGCACAAAGGAGCTTGACAGAGCCTGACAGAGGCTGACAGGGCATGACACAGATTGATAGTGCACTACATGTTCCAAAAAAGCCCAACAAACCTGATATGGCCCGACAGACCACAACAGAGCCCGAGAAAGCCCAACAGATCCCGGCAGATCCTGAGAGAACCTGACAGGACCTGATAGAGCATGACAGGGCCCAACAAAGACCAACAGAGGTTGACAGGGCCTGACAGATCCTGACAGAACCTGACAGAGACTGCCAGGAACTGAAAGAGATTGATAGGGCCTGACAGAGCATGTCAGGGCCTAACAGAGCCTACCAGAAACTGAGAGAGCCCGCAAGGGCATGACAGAACCTGACAGACTTCGACAAAGCTTGACAGAGCCCAACAGCACCTGAGAAAGCCTGACAGAGCCCGACACAGTCTCACAGGGCCCAAAAAAAGCCCGACAGAACCCAACAGGGCCTGACAGAGCCCAACAGAACTCGACAGGGCCAGACAAATCCCAACAGCACCTTACAGCAAACTATAGTGTCCAGTAGGGCCTGACAGAGACTGACAAAATGGAACAGAGCCTGAATGAGCTCAACAAAGCATTACAGAGCACGACAGGGCCTGACACAGCTTGACAGAGCCTTACAGATCCCGACAGATCCCCACAGAGACAGACAGAAGCCGACAAAGCCCGATATTGCCCATCACAGCCCGAAAATGCTCTAGAGAGCCCGACTTAGATAGACAGAGCCAGTAACGATCTAAGAGACCTAGGCAAGGCTTGACAAGGCCCTACAGAGCCTGACAGGGCAAGAAACAGATTGACAGTGCCCTATATGCCCCAAAAAAGCACGATAAACCTTGATATGACCCAACAGACCACGATAGAGACCGAAAAAGCCTTATAAAGCCCGACAGAACCTGACAGAGCCTGACAAGGCCTGACAGAGCATGACAGGGCTTTACAGAGCCTGACAAAGCCTGGTAGGGCAGAAAGAGCCCAAAGGAGCTTGACAGAGACCGACAGCACCTCACAGAGCCTGAGACAAACCAACAGATCTCAACAAAACCTCACAGAGACCGACAGGGCCTGAAAGAGCCTGACAAAACCTGACAAAGACTGACAGAGCCCTACAGACCCTGACAGAGCCTGACAAAGTCCAACAGAGCCCGACAAAACTCAACAGAGTCCTACAAATCCTGACATTGCCTGACAGACCCTGATCAAACCCGAGAAAGCCTAGCAGAGCCTGATAGAGCCTGACAAAACCTGACAGAGCCCAAGAGAGCTCCATAAAGCTTGACAGAGCCCACCAGGCCTTGACACAGCATGATAGGGCCTGCCAGAGCCCAACACAGCTCAACAGGGTTCGACAAATCCTCTTAGCACCTGATAGTGAACTATAGAGCCCAGCAAGACATGACAGAGGCTGACAAAGTGCGACACGAACTAGAAGAGCTGAAGAAAGCATTACAGAGTGTGACAGGGCCTGAAACAGCTTGACAGAGCCTTACAGATCGCGACAGAGCCCAACAGGGCTAAACAGAACTTAAAAGAGCCAGACAGAGCCTAGCACATCTTGACAGAACCTTACAGATTGCGACAGAACCTGACAGAGCCCGAGAGAACCCAACAAAGCTTGAAAGAGCCAAAAAGCACCTAGTCATGCTCTGTCAGGCCCTGTCGGGTTCTGTCCGGATCTGTCAGGATCTGTAGGACTCTGTCATACTTTGTCAGGCCCTATCATGTTCTTTCACGATCTGTAGAGCTTTGTTAGGCCCTGTTGTGCTCTGTCAAGCAATGTCAGGATCTGTCAGGATCTGTCGGGTTCTGTTGGGCTTTCTGCAGCGTTGTCAGGCTCTGTTGTGATCTCTCGTGCCATATCAGCCTATGTCGGGCTATTTTGGGGTATATAGGGCACTGTTAATCTGTGTCATACCCTATCAGGCTCTGTCAGGCTTTGTCAAGCTCTGTCCAGGTCTTTTAGGCCATCACGGGCTCTATGTATCTATGTCGTGTTTTTCAGAGCATTTTTGGGCTGTGATTTGTTTTATCAGGCTTTGTCAGCTTCTGTCTAAGTCTGTGAGGCATGTTCAGGCTCTGCCAGGTTTTTTGGGCTCTGTCAGGCCCCATCAAGCGTTGTTGGGCAATGCTGATCTTTGTTGGGCTTTTTTGATCCCTGACGGGCTTTGTCAGTCTCTGTCAGGCTTTGACGACATCTGTCAGGACATGTGGGACTCTGTAAGCCCCTTTTGGGTTAAGTTGGTCTCTGTCACAATCTGTCAGGCTCTGCTTGGCTTTGTCAGGCTCTGTTTGGCTCTGTAGGTCTCTGTCAATCCCTGTCAGGTTTTGTCAGGCTCTTCCAGGCCCTGTCGGTCTCTGTGTGCCTTTGTCAAGAAACGTCGGACTCTGTCAGGCTCTGTCAGGCTCTGTATGTCTCTGTCAAGTTTTTTTGGGCTCTTTCTGCCCTACCAGTCTTTTTCAGGCTCTGTAAAGACCTGTCATGTTCTGTCAGGCCCTGTTGGGTTCTGTCGGTTTTGTCAGGTATTTCAAACCCTGTCCAGCTCTATCAGGCTTTTTCAGGCACTGTCGGGCTTTCCTGCTCTTATTCAGGCTTTGTTGGGCTCTGTTAGTCTTCCTCAAGGTCTATCAAGCTCTGTGAGGACATTTCAAGATTTGTAGGGCTCTGTTGTGTTTTGTCAGGCTCTATTGGGTATTGTCGAGCTCTGTCAGGCTCTATTGGGTGCTGTTGGGTACTTTCAAGCTTTGTTGGGCCCTGTCAGGCTCTATCAGATTCTGTTGGGATTTGTAAAGCTCTGTCAAGCTGTGTCAGGCCCTGTCGTGCTCTGTAATGCTTTGTTGAGCTATTTCAGTCTCTGTCACTCTTTCTCAGCCTGTCAGGTCCTGCTGGACTCTATAGTTCGCTGTCAGGTGTTGTCTGGATTTATAAGGTCCTGTTGACTACTGTCGGTCTCTGTCAGGTCCCGTTGTGCTCTGTCAAGCTTTCTTGGGCCCTGTAAGACTTTTTTAAGCTCTGTCAGGCTTTCTCAGTTTCTGTTTGGCCCTGTAAAGATTTGTCGAAGTCTGTCTGGCTCATTCAGGCTCTATCATGCCCTGGCGGTCACTCTCAGTTTCTGGTAAACTCTTTCATGCCCTGTCAAGCTATTTCAGGCTCTGTCACGCTTTATCTGACTCTATTGGGCCTTGTCGAGTTTGTTGTGCACTGTCAGGCTTCGTTGGACTATGTCAGTTCCTGTCAGGTTCTGTTGGGCTCTTTCAAGCTCTGTCTGGCCCTGTCGGGCTCTGTCTACATCTGTAAGGATCTGTCAAGCTGTGTCAGGACCTATCAGGCTCTGTAGCAATGCTTTGTTGAGTTCTTTAGTCTCTGTCACACTTTTTTAGCCTCTCTCAGGTCCTGACGGGCTCTATCATTCGCTATCAGGCGCTGTTAGGATTTGTCGAACCCTGTTGAGCTGTTTTGGACTCTGTCACGCCCTGGTGGGCTGTGTCTAGCTTTATCAAGCTCTGATGGGCTCTGTCAGGTTTTGTCAGGCCCTGTCAGTCTCTTGCAGGATCTTTCAGTGCTTGGCGGGCTCTGTGGGGTTTGGTCAGGATCTGTCAGGCCCTGTCGGGCTCTGTCAGGTTTTGTCGGGCTCTATCAGTCTCTTGCGGGCTCTGTAAGTCCCTGGAGGGCTCTGTCAGGTTCTGTCAGAATGTGTCAGGCCCTGTCGGGTTCTGTCAGGATCTGTCTAGCTTTTTTGGGCTCTGTCATCCTCTGTCAGGTCCTGTCAGGTTCTGTCAGGATCTCTCAGGATCTGTTGGGATTTCCCAGGATTTTTTGGGCTCTGTAGTGATCTGTCAGGCCTTATCAGGCTTTGTCAGTGTTTTTTGGGACAGGTGGGGCACTGTTAATCTGTGTCATACCCTGTCTGGCTCTGTCAGGCCTTGTCAAGCTCTGTCCAGGTCTTTTAGGCCATGACAGGCTCCGTCTATCTACGTGAGGATCTCTAGGTAATTTTCGAGCTGTGATGGTCTCTATCAGTCTTTGTTGGCTTCTGTCTGACTCTGTGGGTCCTACTCGGGCTCTGTCAGGTTTATTTGGGCTCTATCAGGACGTGTCAAGTGTTGTTGTGCAGTATTAAGGTTTGTTGGGCTTTTTTGATCCCGGTAGGGCCTGACAGAGACTGATAAAGCATGACAGAGTCTGAAAGAGCTCAGCAAAGCATTGCAGAGCATGACAGGGCTTGACACAGCTTGACAGAGCCTTACAGATCTCGACAGAACCTGATAGAACCCTAGCAGGCCCCAAAGAGTAATACTTTGTTGTGCCCTGTCGTGCTCTGTCAGGTCCTGTCAGGCTCTCTCAGGCTTTGTTAGGCCCTGGCATGCTCTGTCAGGCTCTGTCAGGTTCTGTTAGGGTCTATCAGGTTTTGTTTGTTTTTTTCAGTTTCTGTCAAGCGATGTCAGGGTCTATAGGGCTCTGTCAATCCCTCTCAGGTTTTGTCAGGCTCTTTCAGGCCCTGTCGGTCTCTGTGTGACTTTGTCGAGATCTGTCGGTCTCTCTTGGGCTCTGTCAAGCTCTGTCAGGCTCTGTCAAGCTTTTTTGGGCTTTTTTTGCTTGATCAGGCACTTTCAGACTCTGTAGAGCCCTGTCAGGCCTTGTCAGACTCTGTGGGGTTCTGTAGGGCTTTGTCAGGCTCTTTCAATCCCTGTCGGGGTCTGTTAGGCTTTGTTAGGCTTTTTAGCCCTTATTCAGGCTCTGTCAGGCCATGTCAGGATTTCTAGGACTCTGTCGGGATTTGTCAGGCACTGTTAGGTATTCTTGATCTCTGTCAGACTACATTGGGTGGTTTTGGGCTCTTTCAAGCTTTGTTGGGCCCTGTTGGTCTCTGTCAGATTCTGTCGGGATCTGTAATGCTCTGTCAAGATGTGTTAGGTTCAGTGGGGCTCTGTAATGCTTTGTTGAGCTCTTTAATCTCTCTTGCACTTCGTCAGCCTCTGTCAGGTCCTGCCGGGCTCTATCGTTATCTATCAGGTGCTGTCAGGATTTGTCAAACCCTGTTGAGCTTTGTTGGGCTCTGGCAGGCCCTGTCTTTGTCTGTCAGGTCCTGGAGGGCTCTGTCAAGCTTTGTCGAGTTCTGTTGGACTCTGTCGGTTTCTGTCAGGATCTGTCAGGTCCTGTCATGCTCTTTCCTGGTCTGTTATGCTTTATCTGTCTCTGTTGGTTCTTTTGACCTCTGTCGGGCACTGTAGGGCTTAGTTGGGATCTGTCAATTCCTGTCAGGCTCTGTTTGGCTCTTTCAAGTTCCGTTTCGTGTTTATTTGGGCTCTGTGTGGCTCTTGCACACTCTGTAAGTTTCTGGTAGGCTATGTCAGGGTCTGTCGGGGTCTGTCAGGATCTGTCAGGCCCTATAAGCTCTGTTGGTCTTTGTTGGGCCCTGTCATGCTCTCTCAGGCCCTGTCGAGTTCTTTCAGAATTTGTTGGGATCTTTTGGGTTTTCTCTGGCTTTGTTGGGCTCTGTCATTATCTGTCAGGCTACATCAGGCTTTGTTGGGCTTTTTTGATCCATGTTGGGCTTTGTCGGTCTCTGTCGGGCTTTGAAGGCTTCTGTCAGGACCTGTGAGGCTCTGTAAGCCCCTTTGGGGCTCTGTCGGTCTCTGTTGCTATCTGTCAGGCTCTGTTGGGCTTTGTCAGGCTCTGTTGGGCTTTGTCAGGCTCTTTCGGGCTCTGCTGGGCTCTGTAAATCCCCATCAGATTTTTTCGGGCTTTTACAGGCCCTTTCAGTCTCTGAGTGGCTTTGTCAAGATCTGTCCATCTCTCACCACAAAATGATCTTGGAATCCCGAGGAATGGGATGGAAATATTTGGAGTGAATCCTCAGTCTCCAATATTGAGTTTTAATTTGATCCTGACTTAAATGGCAGGGAGGTGGTGGGAGCACAGCCCCCCATACAAATGATGTGGCAGCGGGAACAAGCAGATGAGGAGGGGCAGATCACGTGTACTCACTCTCCGAGAAGCAGAAGAGTGGGGAAGGAATACTGGCACGGATTTTGCCAGCTTGGGAGAGTGGAGATGCGTCTATCCATTTATTAGCAGATGAAAAAGTTTTATTAAGCCCTATAGCCAATGATGATCTGATACGAGGATATGCTCAACTGCAAAATGTCAGAGGTCCTGACGGGCAAGATATTATTGCACCTACGCTATGTCAGTGTTTGTGTGCTGCAGTTTTAACAGCATATGTTGAACCTGTTGAATGTGTGTTGTCCTGTGGAAACTGGTGCACAATGGAGGATGGTATTAATTTAGTGTGGTGGATGGGGGTGGCATCTGCATTGATTATGGGATCCGATCTGGACAGGGTAGCAGTGACAAGAAGTATTAAAATGCAACTTCTTAGAGGACCGCCTGCCTCACTAATACCCGTGATTCTGCCAACAGTGACAAATGCTACGGGCAATGCAGGCACTCTAGTAAATGCCTTGAGGGGAATTGGGGCTGTAATTTCAGGACCCTCTGTTTGGGTGGTGAATAAAGGAAAGCCAGCAAAACTGAAAGGAGTTACAGCACGGGTGAGGCGGACACAAATATGGAATGATTTTGTACAAGCTGGTATCCCATGATTAGAAATAGGTGGGATCACACCATCAGAAATGTTTTGCCGCTTGCAAAAGTTAATGTTTATGCAAAAAAATCAACCAGCCCTAGTCCCACTGCCAACACTGCACCCACCCCCCACCCCGCCTGTCACCTCAATGCAAGACCAGTTTGCCTTTACCTGGCAACAAAAGCAATACACTTGCCGAGTGTTGTCTCAGAGATACAAATACAGTCCCTCCGTTTGCCATCAAATCATAGTAGCTAATATAGCATTATGGTTGGGTACCATTACTGATTGCCATTATATTGATGATCTGTTGATTATGGCAGTGTCACAACAAGAAACTGAAGCAGCTGCTGAATTTTTGAAGGTGTATTTACAGGACCAAGGCTGGGCAATTAATCTGACTAAAACACAGGACCCTAGTGCTACTGTACTATTTTTAGAAATAGTTTGGCATAGGCAGCTTCGAGAAATACCAGATAAGGTATATCACACAGTCCAGCAGTTTTCTGTACCAGCTGCAGTAAAACAATTACATGCCTTTTTAGGATTTTTAGGGCATTGGAGAACTTTTATCCCTAAATCATCTGTGGAGGAGGATTCCCCTTGTGAAGGATTAATAGAAGAGCACAATAAAGTTGATTCACTTGAGCCGCAAAACAGTAAGGAAGCAGATAATATGACCTCTGCTGAACTTCATGCTCAAGCTCTAAGTATGCATATAGCTTGTGGACATGGATCAGCTTATGCTGCACAGGCATGGGACATTGCTCATAATCAACCCGCTTTGCTATTATATACTTGTAAAACATGCTCACATCATTGTGCCACTTGTACAAAGTTAATTTAAGGGCATTATATAGGCCATGGGGAAAGATAAAACGTGGTCAATGGGCCTTGAATACCTGTCAGGTCGATTATATCAGCCCCCTACTCCCCTCTAGGGGGTGGCAATATGTATACACTTCTGTGGACACAGTGTCAGGGCTAACTACAGAGAAAATGGAATTATTCACATCAATGGATTGTGAAGTGGGACTGCAACCTATTGATCTAGATGCAAAAATTTATATAATTCCAGAGAATACTGTATGGTTTTGCACGTTGACTTCTCTTCTTATGTTACATCCTCTGCTAATATCAGATTCTCGAGTTCTTGTATTTCAGGTATCTTCAGTGAACACGTGTTTTATCTAGAGGAGACAGCATTGGAACAATGTTCTTGGTGTCACAGACCCAATATCAAAGTGAAGTCCAATCTGAAAACGTGCAGGCCACGACTTTTCAGTCTGCATGGGCAATTACCCCACACCAGGTTGTTAAACCCAGGTTGTTAAACTAAAGGAGCTGGAGCAACAGCATATGTATTACTGGAAGGTGACAACACTCCTATTGATTAACTTAGATTTATCCTGGTAAACTTAGATCTGTTCAGCCTCTACTGTAGCCTAATCATTTACCTTTAATATTTAGGAGAAATTAACGGTTGCAGATCTCTTAACAATGTGTTTCACTAGCATGACAACCCTTGTAGCTGTATTACAGAATTGTGCCATGCTAAGGGATTTTAACATTAATGTTTCTTCTTGTGGTTTCCTCTAAGTAGGTAGTGGCTGCAAATGCTGCTTATTTTGAAGGCATGTGGTGCTTCAACATAATGATGAACTAGTCAACATGGAAGAAGACATCTCACATCTTTGGGATTAATGCAGCAAGTGAAACAATCTACTGATAATGCCTGGCTGAATGACTAATTCCTTGACAAAGTGAATGGGACACCTAATTTAAAACATTATTGTAGAAATATGTTTTTTTCTTTTTCTATATGTGTTTATTGTATGCCCCTGTAAATTGCTCTGTGCTACACCTCACAAACCCAAATGAACAACTCTGGCTTTGCTGGTCCTAGCAGAAGCTGTCCCCTGAGCAAGGGGGTGGAATGTATGGAAATTGTGCAAGAATGGCAAGGAGGCTAGGCGGTAGGTTGAGGGAGGTGATTCTCCCCCTCTGCTCTTGTGAGACTCCACCTGGAGTTCAGCATTCAGCTCTGGGACCCCCAACATAAGAGGGACATAGACCTCTTGGAGCAAGTCCAGAGGAGGTCCACGAAGATGATCAGAGGGCTGGAGCACCTCTCCTATGAAGAAAGACTGAGAGAGTTGAGGTTGTTCAGCCTGGAGAAGAGAAGGCTCCGGGGAGACCTTATAGCAGCTTTCCAGTACCTAAAGGGGGCCTACAAGAAAGCTAGAGAGGGACTTTCTACAAGGGCATGTAGTGATAGGAAAAAGGGGTAATGGCTTTAAACTGAAAGAGGGTAGATTTAGATTAACTATAAGGAAGAAATTCTTCACCATGAGAGCGATGAGGCACTGGAACAGGTTGTCCAGAGAAGTTCCAGATGCCCCATCCCTGGAAGTGTTCAAGGGCAGGTTGTCTGGGGCTTTGAGCATCCTGATCTAGTGGAAGGTGTTCTTGCCCATGGCAGGGTGGTTGGAACTAGATGATCTTTAAGGTCCCTTCCAAACCATACAGTGGGAACAGCAGGATGTGAGGTTCCAACCACTTGGATGATAAAGGAAGATAAATACTAACATGACCATCGAGATGGTCAAAGAAGAAATAATACTAACATGATTAAATCACAGCAATTAGTCAAAATATAAAGGACCTTGGTAAGGTTATACAGAAGTATGTTTTTCATTATTATAAGGAGTGATAGTCCAGGCTCATGAGAATGGTATCTTGGGCCGGAACACCGGCCCCAAGGATGTGTGATGTGTAAATGTTGTCAGGCTGTCCTGGAAGGTGGCTGCTCCAGTTTACAAAAGGAGCAGAAGAGATTCTGATGCTCTTGAAGGAACCTCTAATTCACACCCAGAGACTGTGCAAAACAGGAATTAGAGGTGTCCTGCCTCCAGCCAGGTGGAGGAAAGGGATAACAGAGTTTATTGGACTGTACAAATACTATGGCCTGGTACAACACAACCCCAGGAGTACAAAGCTTTAGTGGACACTGGTGCTCAGTGCACAATAATTCCTTCTAATTATAAAGGAACGCAATCCATCAATATTGTTGGAGTGACTGGGGGATCCCGGGAGCTGACTGTTGTAGAGGCTGAAATGAGCCTAACTGGAAAAAACTGGCAAAAGCATCCCATTGTGACTGGTCCAGATGCTCCGTGCATCCTTGGTATAGACTACCTCAGGAGAGGGTATTTTAAGGACCCAAAAGGGTATAGGTGGGCATTTGGTATAGCAGCTGTGGACACTGAGAAAATTGAACAGCTGTCTGATTTGCCTGGTCTTTCAGATGACCCTTCTGTTGTAGGACTGCTGAGGGTTGACGATCAGCAGGTGCCAATTGCTACCACAACGGTGCATCGCCGACAATATCGCACCAATCGAGACTCTTTGACTCCTATCCAGTAGCTGATCCGTCAATTGGAAAGCCAGGGTGTGATCAGTAAGACTCGCTCACCTTTTAACAGCCCAATCTGGCCAGTGCGTAAGTCTAGTGACGAGTGGAGACTAACTGTAGACTGTCGTGACCTGAATGAAGTTACACCACCACTGAGTGCTGCTGTGCCTGACATGCTAGAACTGCAATTTGAACTGGAGTCAAAGGCAGCCAAGTGGTATGCTACAATTGACATTGCTAATGCATTTTTCTCTATTCCTGTAGCAGCAGAGTGCAGGCCGCAGTTTGCTTTCACTTGGAGGGGCATCCAGTATACATGGAATCGCTTGCACCAGGGGTGGAAACACAGTCCTACCATCTGCCATGGACTGATCCAGACCACGCTGGAGCAAGGTGAAGCTCCAGAACACTTGCAATATATTGATGACATCATCGTATGGGGCGACACAGCGAAAGAAGTCTTCGAGAAAGGTGAGAGAATAATTCATATTCTTTTGGATGCTGGTTTTGCCATAAAACGGAGCAAGGTCAAGGGACCTGCACGAGAGATCCAGTTTTTAGGAATAAAATGGCAAGATGGCCGTCGTCAGATCCCAATGGATGTGATCAACAAAATTGCAGCAATGTCTCCACTTACTAATAAAAAGGAGACACAGACTTTCTTGGGCGTTGTAGGTTTTTGGAGAATGCATATTCCTGACTACAGCCACATTGTGAGCCCTCTCTATCGAGTGACTTGTAAAAAGAACCAATTTGAGTGGGGCCCTGAACAACGACAAGCCTTTGAACAAATTAAGTGTGAGATAACTCATGCGGTGGCCCTTGGACCACTCCGAACTGGACTAGATGTTAAAAATGTGCTCTACACCGCAGCCGGAGATACTGGACTTACCTGGAGCCTCTGGCAGAAAGCACCGGGAGAAACCCGAGGTCGACCCTTAGGTTTTTGGAGTCGAGGATACAAAGGATCTGAGGCCAACTATACTCCAACTGAAAAGGAGATACTAGCAGCATCTGAAGGAGTTTGAGCTGCTTCAGAAGTGATCGGCACTGAAGCACAGCTCCTCCTGGCACCTCGACTGCCGGTGCTGAGCTGGATGTTCAAAGGGACGGTTCCCTCTCCACATCATGCAACCGAAGTTACATGGAGTAAATGGATTGCACTGATCACGCAACGAGCTCGAATTGGAAGTCCCAACCGTCCAGGTATATTAGAAGTGATTACAGACTGGCCAGAAAGCAAAGACTTTGGGATGTCTCCAGATGAGGATGAAGTAAAACGTGCTGAAGAAGCACCACCATATAATGCGCTTTCAGAGACTGATAAGCAGTATGCACTGTTCACAGATGGATCCTGTCGTCTTGTAGGAAAACATCGAAGGTGGAAAGCTGCTGTGTGGAGTCCCACACGACAAGTTACAGAAGCCACTGAAGGACAAGGTGAATCCAGTCAGTTTGCAGAAGTGAAAGCCATCCAGCTGGCTTTGGACATTGCTGAACGAGAGAAGTGGCCAATACTTTATCTCTATACTGACTCATGGATGGTAGCAAATGCCTTGTGGGGGTGGCTACAGCAATGGAAGAAAAGCAACTGGCAGCGCAGAGGTAAACCCATTTGGGCTGCCACACTGTGGCAAGACATTGCTGCTCGGCTAGAGAGGCTGCCTGTGAAAGTTCGTCATGTAGATGCTCATGTGCCTAAAAGTCGAGCCACCGAGGAACATCTAAACAACCAACAAGCGGATCAAGCTGCTAAGATTAATGTAGCTGAGGTGGACTTGGACTGGCAACATAAAGGTGAACTTTTCCTAGCTCGATGGGCCCATGATGCTTCAGGGCATCAAGGTAGAGATGCAACATACAAATGGGCTCGTGATCGAGGGGTGGATTTAACTATGGACACTATTTCACAGGTTATTCATGAATGTGAAACTTGCGCCGAAATCAAACAAGCAAAACGGTTAAAACCTGTATGGTATGGGGGGCGATGGTTAAAGTATAAGTATGGAGAAGCTTGGCAGATTGATTATATTACACTTCCACAAACACGTCAAGGTAAGCGTTATGTACTTACAATGGTGGAAGCAACCACTGGATGGTTGGAAACATATGCCGTACCTCATGCTACAGCCCAAAATACTATCTTGGGCCTTGAGAAGCAAGTCCTTTGGCGGCACGGTACGCCAGAAAGAATTGAATCAGACAATGGTACTCATTTCAAAAACAGTACTATAGACAATTGGGCCAAAGAACATGGTATTGAGTGGGTATATCATATTCCATATCATGCACCAGCCTCTGGGAAAATTGAAAGGTACAATGGTTTGTTAAAAACTACACTAAAGGCACTTGGTGGTGGAACCTTTAAAAACTGGGATTCACATTTAGCAAAAGCCACTTGGTTGGTCAACACTAGGGGATCAACCAATCGAGCCGGGCCTGCCCAATCAGAAATTCTACGGACTGTAGAAGGAGATAAAGTCCCTGTAGTACACATGAAAAATATCTTAGGAAAGGCAGTCTGGGTTACTCCTGCCTCAGGCAAAGGCAAACCTATTCGTGGGATTGTTTTTGCCCAGGGACCTGGCAGCACCTGGTGGGTGATGCTTAAGGATGGAGAAGTTCGGTGTGTACCTCAAGGGGATTTGATTTTAGGTGAAAATATGCAATGCTGAACTGTATGATGTGAATTGCCGCACTAACAATGTTTAATAAGTGTCTTACAGATCAAGACAATGGTGATGAAACTAGAGCTAGCTTCTTCGAGTGGCGCCCGACACCTTCTTCGAAGTGGTGTCCTTAACCCACAGTGTTCATGAGATGCACTTGTACCATTTTTCCTGCCCTGGGAGACTGTTGTGACAAAATGAACTTAATGAACTTTTCAAAGGATGGTCCACTGATTAATTACTCCTGTGTATATATGTACATATGTATATATATATATAGTAGTAGTGATTAATTAGATTGTATTGATAGATTGTATTGATAAGTATTCAGTGAATGTCATATTATAAGGGGTGGAATGTCCTGGTTTTGTTAAAAACAAGTTTCTCTTTTAGTGAATTTGCCTGTCAGCTAAAGCCTTCATGTTAGCTGCATTTTCCTGGAGAACCCAACACATGTTTTGGTTAAACCTAGCAATGGAATGCAAACTTATTGATAAGCACAGATGGACATCTCACGAGAGGGGCAACAAGAAACTGATGACCGAGAGACTGACCAACGGTGTATAACATTCCATTCACGTGAATACTTCATATAAAAGTGGGAGATCACGAGGATCTCATCCTTATGCCCTTTTTCCCTTTTTTCCTCATGGCTGACATTAGGAGAGGACCTTGCTGGTCGTCCCTGCGAACTGAGGCCTGGTGACAGACTGAATCCAGCTCCGGTTGGCTACAGAGTCTAATCCAGGACTTTGGGTGCTGGCTCTGCAGTTGCTGAGACTTACAAGATTGGTTTTGTATATTTTGTATTATTTTCTCTATTCTTATTAGTAGCATTAGTAAAACATCTTTAACTTTTCCAACTCTCTTCTCTCTGTCCTTCTTTCCCTACCGATCGCCTGTCCTGAGTGGGAAGGGGGGAGAGGGAGGGGCAAAAGGGGGAAGTGGGGGGGAGAGGAGGTTAACAATACATCTGCCAGGGTTTGATTGTCACCCCGCAATCTTAACCCTCGACACAGGCCTGGGCTGTGAATGAGTGGGAATGTGACTGAACACAGTCACAACATGAGTGTGGCGTGTTTGGAATAACAATTATTGAAAAAACATCCTGTCTAACGTCTTAGTCCAGGTCCCTATCTGTAAATCTATAAATTGAGAATGGTTAATAAAAAGAGCCTCAGCTTGACTCAGCTTAGCTCTGCCTTGCTCTTTGTTCCCTGCTGAACATGACCTCTGCCTGTGTGTGCACGTCTTTATCTGCGTCCACGTGTGCGTCGTTCTTCATCGCCACACATACCATTCTATGATGAGTCTATTATTATATCAAGTCAATTAACATGCAGCACACTGAACTTACTGAACAACTGTGCTGCTTCCTTCTTGCTGCTGGTGAGATGCAAAGAATGTGAGCAGTCTGAAGAAAACAGGTTTACATCTTTCTGTGCAAACCATACCAGGTTGGGTACTCTGGAGGATGGAGGGCCAAGTAGTTCTTCTGTCTCTTCATTTCATCCTAGACACCAGAATGGCTGCTGAGAGATGAGACAACAAATACGCAGCATATTACATATATTATGATGGCTATAACTGACTGTGATCACACTTGATTTCCTGTGGCATTAAATGGCATCTACTACTTTCATCCTGGAAGAACTTGGTCTATGTTGTTTGTCCGTCTCAACCACGACATACGGTGACCCCGACCTGATCCTGTATGAAGAAGGATCTCGCATGAAGAAGAGACAGCGGTGAAGCTGTGGTAGCCGAAGACAAGCTGTGGAGACGGAGCCCGGTACAGCTGATAGAGCAGCAGGGGGGAGCTGCCGAAGATCCGGATCCTTGAAAAGACACCACGCCAAGAGTTGGTGAGCTACCGGGAACAGGGGGGTGGAACTTATCTAAAGAAGAGGGTATTATATTATCTACATGGAAGTTGCTTCTGAAGAAGCAGGGTATTAGCCCTCTGGAATTGACTTTACGAAGGAAGGACTGTGTTACTATGGGGCAAAGCACTAGTGAAAGATGCAAAGAAACAACTGAACTGTTAACAACATGGCACTTGTTGCTAGAGACTTTGAGAGGATTAAAAGAGCAATGGGAACATGCAGAGACAGGGGAGGGGGGTGGCTTCCCTGGACTAGATTTGAAAAAAAAAAAAAAAGAAAAAGGCCAAACCCCCCTGTTACTAATGATTCTCCAGCACTGTTCAAGTCCACGTTATCTGATGACATGGATGAAGATGAGGGTTTGCAGCATATTCTTGAAAAGTTAAAAGGAGTATGTGTACGAGTTGCCCCAAGATCAGATAAAAACCATGAAAGACTCAAAGCAAAATTAGACCTATGCAACGTAACAGCAATAGATCATTTCAGACAGAACGATGGGGATTCATTGAAAGGGGCAGGTACCCCCCAACTCTTGGAAGAGACACTAATTGGCATACCGCAACTACAGGCACAATAAGTTTCTGAAATCCTGAGGCAGTCAAGAGACCTCACATATCAAGCTATGATAAAGGTGCCTGAAACTGACAAAGCAGCCAAATCATTTGCAACTATTAATCAGGGTCCCAACGAGAATTACATGCAATTTATTGACCGTCTTCAAGAGGTCATCAATAAGCAGGTTCAAAACTTAGAAGCTAAGGAAGAAATGGTGTTGTAATTAGCAGTAGAGGATGCTAATGTTTGCTATCAACATGTTATCTGCGAGTTTTACAGTACATATTATGTGTTTCTGTGTATTGCCTCTCTGAAAATCAAGCAGCTTGTCAGGAACGTGAGTTTTACTGGTTGTTGTCAGAATTGTTTCTTTGTGGTATAAGTGTGCCGTAAAACCTTCTCCCCACTTTTCCCACTTGCGCTGCAAGCAGCCCTGTGCTTTCCCCCCCTCCCTCCCTCTTCTCATGGTTTTTACTTAGGAGATGGGGTTGGAAACGACTGTTTTCAGTCGTGTTGTTAAGAAATCTGTATTGGGAGGTGTTTTAAAACATAGGAAAGCACTTGAAATATGAGGAACGAAAATCTTGTGAAATATTGTAATTAATGGTGGCTGCTGTGTAAGTTTAATGATTGGGAAAAGTGTCCGGAGAATAGAACCTTGAAGTATAACACTTCGTTGTTTCTAAAGCGAGAAGAGCAGGAGAAAAATAAAACTCTACAAAGATCATTGAATCATTTCAGTTTTACAGGCAGGGCGGTTTGAACTTCAACAAACTGAGAGAGAGTTAACTGATAACACACAGGTCACAGTAAACTTGCTGAAGTCTGCAAGATGCTTTCTTCATTAACCTTCTTTGTGGGTATCTGTTTAAGCATGTTGCAGTTTTAGTAGCTCTTTGTTGTGTGGTGCAGTGATTTCACAGACTGTTAAATCATGAGAATCCATGGACTCAAAATGTGCATTTTGTGATAATACAGAAGATCATGAGTAATTTAGTTCTTTACTGCGTGAATGTGATGGTAAAATTTTGTGTGTAGTAGCTGTTATTTCTCTTTCTAGCATGCTAGCTTTATTCCGGCATTCAGACTTGCACAACTCTGTGATGGGCTGTGTTTCATCACTATGTACTAAATTTGGCTCTTGTGTGTCCACACCAAGTAAAGAACCCTGGTTTTGGGATAACAGTTGTAGCACCCCAGATGAGACGCTATTAAAAGCCTTGCCCGATCCAGCTTGCTGCAGTGGCGGGGGGGGCCGGTGCCGATGGGGCTCCAGCGCGCACTGACCTGTTTTGTCAGGGAGACCCAGCGGCACCGCTACCTGGCTGAGCAGTAAGCAGTTCAAAGGTGCAATGCTAAAATCGAGATATTGTCTTCAGTAAGTATAACTGTGATCCATCTGCATATTTGAACTTGGTATTTGGTTTTCATATCTGAACTCAGTATTTTAGTTTGCGTATATATATGTTTGGTACCAAAAGAATTTTGTTTGGGGAGATAACTACAAAATGGGAATCGGTTCCACTGCTAAAATTCCACCTTGTTCCCCCTTAGGAAATATTCTGAAAAAATAAAACTTGAAATGATACTGTACTAAAATGTGGCTTAAATGTGGAATTCAGGGTTTCAGTGCTGTATTGCAATTAATGTTGTTTTGCAGAACTTTGGAAAAAATTTGGTGAAGTATGGTACTGTAAGTTAATTTGCCATTTTTGAGACCAGAAAAGAATTTAAATTGTTACATTCTGATTCACATAGAAAAGAAAAGAAAAGAAAAGAAAAGAAAAGAAAAGAAAAGAAAAGAAAAGAAAAGAAAAGAAAAGAAAAGAAAAGAGAAGAGAAGAGAAGAGAAGAGAAGAAAAGAAAAGAAAAGAAAAGAAAAGAAAAGAAAAGAGAAAATAACTAAATGCTATGATGGATGTGGCCTTGGTATTGTATGAGGTTGTATTTAAAAGTTGCTAGAATATGAACTAATTTGGATCTAGAGAAATGGAATAATGGATTGATGTTTAATATGCTGGTTTTTGACATCTGTAAATTTCAAAAGGTAAATGGGGCTGAGGAATGTAACTATTACTGAGCTACTTGGAATTGCGTATAAAGTGCATTATGGTTGGAATGAAATGGGAAAACAAAAAAGCAAAATATCCCAGGCCTGTGTCGAGTTGCGAGATAAACTCAGCTCATTGTAACTGAGGAGTTTTCCAGAGCCTCCCACTTCGTACCAGCGAATACGCCAGCTGCGTGGCCTTGGCTACATCTGAACTGTAGCAAGAAGAGAAAGAAGAAAAAAAGAAAAAAAAAAGGAAAAAACCCGTTTTCCCACTGCTAAGCGGAGAAAGGGGGGCTTTACTCCCCCCGCTCTGTTTTTTTTCTCTGGAGTATTGTCATCCATCCTTGTTGTGGCACTGTGTTGCTTCTCGGCTTTGAATCAGGGGTTGTTGGTGATGTTTCTTTTTGCTTCTATCTTGTCTCCTAGGTTTTGGCACATCTGGGGAGAGAGCTCATCCTTTTACCTCCTTGCTGAAGTCAGTCTTTTCACACTGGTCAGCTTTGGGGAGGTCAGAATGCTCAGTGCTTCTCTGGGTCAGAGTGGTACTGATTTGAGTGCAGACAGGTTGGTTTGATGTGGAGTTCGAACTGATTTGTTTTCATGCTAGACTGGAGATCCTGCCATCCCAGATGGGGGCGAGAGGTTTTATTCCGTCCCCCAGTAATGTTACTGCTAGAGAACTGTAATACTGCATGAAGGAGTCTGAGGGTTGAAATTTAAAGGCATTGCCAGTGGGTCCATAGTTCTAATGAAGCTGGGAAATTAAACCAAATTTTTTTTTTAATAGACTTATTTTGTGGTAACTGGTTGTAAGAGACTTCTTAGTAAATTCACCGTGTTAGTTTTTGAGGTCATGGGAGAGAATGAAAGAAAGGCCGTTTTGTGAGACCAATAGAATGCCAAATTTGGAACAAAGTTTTAATACATGAATTCTTGTAGTTGCCAGAAAGCCCTATACCTCTCTTGGATCAAGACTTGTTAAGTAAATTGTAAGCTCAAATAATGTTTTCTGAGAATCCTGTTCAGTTGCATGTCTTACAAGAAGCTGCTTGGATGGTGCAGATCTGCTTGCTGCAAGTGAGAAATCTCCAAGGAAATTTCAAATGCTGTATTTCCACTGATATTAACAGCCAATGTTTTGATAAAGCAAATACTACACTGATAGATCTGAAACAGGACTTCGATCCGGTAGAGGGAAAACAATATCCAATAAATATGACAGCTAAAATGGAGTTGGAAACTTTGAGGACTAAATTTATGACAACCTTGCAGGTTGACTGCATTCGATTGGACTTGCAGATTTGTCTGTTTATAGCTACAACATAGAAAAAACCTGTGGTTGTTGTGGGACAGTATGATGAGATTGCTAACAGACTGATATACTGATTGTTACTCTGATCAAGAAATGCAGGGAATGAATTTAAGTCTCAATAGACCATAATCCTTTTGTCATACATGTACCAGTTGTGAAATTTAATTTTGATGTTTTTATTTGCAATCTATGTCCTTGCAAATTGCACTAGCTGATTTTCTTAACAGCACAGCTTTTGGCATGCATAAATGTAAAATGTAAATTGCTGCAGAACCTGCAAGTCTCTAACATCAGGTCACAGACCATACTTGTATCTGGTCTGATCCTACATACTTGCACAGTTTTTGTTGATGGTTCTGGGAAGTCTCATAAAGCTGTAGTGGTCTGGCATGAAGATAACAATTGGCATCATTCTGTAAAAATTATTGAAGGTTCAACCCAATTAGCAGAACTTGGCACAGCTTTACATTACTTAGAGCTTTTTAAGGAGGAACCTCTAAATTTGATTTGTGATTTTGAGTACATAGTCAAGGTCCAGTGCACATATCTGATTCTTAACTGGTTTTTTGTTTTTGTTTTTTCTCTTTTTTTTAAACAAAAAGGGGGGAGAAGTAGGGAAAACACCACAAAACCAATTGTCAAAAGTATTGTATGTGATGAATCACTTATATCTAAGTGGTGCAGCCCAAATTTACCCTGTGATGAAACACTTTGCATGTGTGACCCAAAAAACATGCTAAATCAGAAAGAACCTACATTAGTGTGGCAGAATGCAAACCCCCCTTTCTTCCCCTCCCTCCTTCATCATGGAAGGAGTAGGCACATCTCCCTCTCTCTCTGAGGCTAACAGCTTCTTTTGTTTGGCCCCAGAGCACCCTGGCCAGGGCCATTAGGAGAAGGGATTGCCAAGGCGCCAGTGAGCCGCTGGGCACCTGTGACCAGTGTGGGGGATGTTTGGAGGCTTCAGGGGCACCCCACACACGGTGTGGGGGTGCAGAGAAGCTTCTAGAATGCCTACAGTCAGGTCTGATCAGCCAGTATAAAAACGGGACTCTCTCGTCGAGACGCGGCCCATTGTCACCGGTCTCTCGGAGCGCGAACTGAAGATGCTGCCGCCGAGAGCCCCCCCTCCCCAGGATGGAGACTCCGCTTGCCTTGCAGCCACGTGTGTGAGTAAAACTTCTCGCAAGATTGCGAGTATGTTTATCCTTTCCGTGCATAACTTGTTACTTGGGAGAAGAGACTGACACCCACCTTGCTACAACCTCCTTTCAGGCAGTTGTAGACAGCAATAAGGTCTCCCCTCAGCCTCCTTTACTCAACAGCCCCAGTTCCCTCAGCTGCTCCTCATAAGACTTGCTCTCTAGACCACTCACCAGCTTCATTGAACCCTTTTCTGAACTACCTCCAGTACCTCAATGTCTTCCTTGTAGTGAGGGGCCCAAAACTGAATACAGTATTCAAGGTGCAGCCTCACCAGTGCCGAGTACAGGGGACAATCACTTCTCCAGTCCGGCTGGCCACACTGTTCCTGATACAAACCAGGATGCTGTTGGTCTTTTTGGCCACCTGGGCACACCGCTGGCTCATGTTCAGTCAACTGTGGATCAACAAAGAATCACAAAATAGCTGGGGTCAACACCCTCAGGTCCCTTTCTGCCGTTCAGCTTTCCAGCCACTCTTCCTGTAGTGTTGCATGGGGCTGTTGTGACCCAAATGCAGGACCCAGCACTTGGCCTTGTTAAACCTCATACAATTCGCCTCAGCCCATCAATACAGCTGGTCCAGATCCCTCTGTAGAGCCTTCCTACCCTCAAGCAGATCAACACTCCCACCCAATTTGGTGTCATCTGCAAACTTACTAAGGGTGCACTCAATGCCCTTGTCCAGATCATTGATAAAGAGATTCAACAGAACTGGCCCCAATACTGAGCCCTGGGGAACACCACTCGTGAGTGGCTGTCAACTGGATTTGGCTCTGTTCACCACAACTCTTTGGGCCCAGCCCTCCAGACAGTTCTTTACTCAGAAAGAGTACGCCCATCCAAGCCATGAACTGGCAGTTTCTCAAGGAGAATGCTGTTGGAAACAGTGTCAAAGGCTTTACTAAAGTCTAGGTACAGAACATCCACAGCCTTTCCCTCATCCACTAAGCAGATCACCTGGTCAAAAAAGAAGATCGGGTTGATCAAGCAAGATCTGCCTTTCATAAACCTGTTTTGACTGGGCCTGATCATATGGTTCTCTTGTAAGTGCCGTGTGATGTTACTCAAGATCATCTGCTCCATGACCTCGCCCAGCACCGAGGTTAGACTGACAGGTCTGTAGTTCCCTGGATTGTCCTTCCGGCCCTTCTTGTAGATGGGTGTCACATTTGTCAACTTCCAGTCAACTGGGACCTCCCCGGTTAGCCAGGACTTCAGATAAATAATTGAAAGTGGCACGATGAGCATTTCTGCCAACTCCCTCAGTACCCTTGGATGGATTCCATCTGGCCCCATAGACTTGAGTGTGTCTAAGTGGTGTAGCAGGTTGCTAACCATTTCCCCTTGGATCCAAGGGAGCTTCATTCTTCTCCCGCTTACTGTCTTCTGGCTCAGGGTGCTTTGCACCTGGACCACAACTGGTTGTACTATTAAAGACCGAGGCAAAGAAGGCATTAAGTACCTCAGCCTTTCCCTCATCCTCTGTCACTATGTTTCCCGATGCGTCCACTACAGGGCGCAGATTCTCTTTAGC
This sequence comes from Patagioenas fasciata, assembly GCF_037038585.1. Classification (NCBI taxonomy): domain Eukaryota; kingdom Metazoa; phylum Chordata; class Aves; order Columbiformes; family Columbidae; genus Patagioenas; species Patagioenas fasciata. Next base: position 35,391,919 of record NC_092559.1, read on the forward strand.
CCTCCTTTTGTTGCCAATGTATTTATAGAAACATTTTTTGTTCCCTTTTACAGCAGAAGCCAGGCCCAGCTCTAGTTGGGCTTTGGCCCTTCTAATGTTCCCCCTGCATAAATTCACAGCGTCCTTGTTACCTGTCCCTTCTTCCGAAGGTCAGAAATTCTCCTTTTATTCCTGAGTTCTAGATGAAGCTCTCTGTTCAGCAGGGCTGGTCTTCATCCCCATCGGCTCATCTTTCAGCACATGGGGACAGCCTGCTCTCATGCCTTTAAGACTTCCTACTTGAAGAGCTACCAGCTTTCCTGGACTCCTTTACCTTTAAGAACAACCCCCCAAGGGGCTCCTAAACAGGTCAAAGTCTGCCCTTCAGAACTCCAGGGTAGTAGTTCTGCTGATCCCCCTCCTTACTTCTCCAAGAATAGAAAACTCAATCATTTCATGGTGACTATGCCCAAGATGACCTCTGACCATCACATCACCCACAAATCCTTCTCTGTTTGCAAACAGGTGGGGTGCCTTCCCCAGTTGGCTCACTGACCAGCTGTATCAGGAATTTGGACACTCCAGGAGTCTCCTAGACTGTTTCTTCTCTGCTGTGTATTTCCATCAGACATCTGGTAAGTTGAAGTCCCCAGTGAGAACAAGGGGTAGTGATCACGAGACTTCCCCCAGCTGCCTGCAGAATATTTTGTCTGCTTCTTAATCCTGGTTCGGTGGTCTGTAAGAGACTCCCACCAGGATATCTGCCTTGTTGGTCTTCCCCCTGATTCTTACCCATAAATGCTCAACCCTATTGTCACCATCATTAAGCTCTAGACAATCAAAACACTCCCTAACATACATGGCTACCCCACCTCCTCTCCTTCCTTGCCTATCCCTTCTGAAGAGTTTATAGCCATCCAATGTAGCACTACAACTGTGGGAGTCATCCCACCATGTTTCTGTGATGGCAACTACATTGTAGTTTTTCTGCCGCATGATGACTTCCAGCTCCTCCTGTTTGTTGCCCATGCTGTGTGCATTCATATAGATGCAGTTCAGCTAGGCTACTGATCCCACCAACTTTTTGCACTGAGAAGCCCTAATTCCTTTTTGATCCTTCTCAGGCTCTTCTGTGGTTTCTAACATCAATAACCCTTGTGCCTTTGCTACCACATGGCCCTCCATCCCCTGCCTCCAATGAGAGGGCAGACAAAAGGGCCTTGCTAGCACCCCATCCCTCACACTTTGGTATGGTACCCTTGGGTTTGTCTCTGTTGTGCCCAGTTTTCTCCTTTTCCCCTGTTACGATCCATTTGGTGATGGACTTGTGATGGTTCGTTTACCTTGATCTCGAAGCACAAAATTGAGGTAACCAAAATGCCAAGGGGTTATAATTGAATCAAACAGTGTTACTTTATTATTTTGCCCGTAAAGTAGCATGCAATAGAGAGAGAGTAGAGAAAAAGGGAAAGAAAAAAAGAAAAAAAAGGGAAAAAGAGGATTTTAATTACCACCACCGAGTCCCAAAGGTGTCCCTCTGGTCTTCGGTCCCGTAGAGTCCTGCCGGTCCTGCGTTGTGATCCGGGATCCTCTGGTGGGAAGATCTTAACCATGTCCAGTCGGGAGTCATCTTTTATGCTTCTTCACCCCCCCTCATTCCCATTGTTTGAGGCCAATCTCCACCTTTGTTTCACAATCCAGGCTTAATTGCGCAGGCCCAAAAAGTCCCCGCTTTGCTTGCCAGGACCCATCTGCGCCTGCGTTGCCTCGCATTCAGGGTGACCTCAGGATCCTTGGCGAGCTTCTGGGCATGCTCTTCTTCGTTGTCCTTAGTAACAGGGAGGCGGTGGGGGGCAAGTTTGGCTGAAGCAGCAGGTGAAAATCCATCTTCTGGACAACGGCTATTGTCCCCGGGTCGGAGAGACCTGTATAACACAGTTCCTTTTAGGAGGTGGGGACAAGCTTGGCTGAGGCAGCAGGTGAAGTCCACACAGCAGCTATTGTTACCAGTAGCCCCCGAGTTGGAGAGACCTGTGCAACACAATTATTCTCCTCGGGCCTCTCTCCAAGTCATTGTCCATCTGTTCTTGATGGTGATGTTCAGACAAATCTTCAGATCGACTCTTACACCACCCCGTGACTGAACATTGTTATCAGGAGCTCGTGGCAGCAACATGATCCTCAAAGAGAGACAGAAAGTATAGAGGAAGAAAAAGGAAAGGAAAAGTGGTTTATATGCACGCAATCCGCTTTGTATGAATGGTTTTATGGATGTCTCCATTGGAGGGCACACTAAACAAATTGTGTGCATTAAGTATAGATGTCAAATGTGTCAAACGCTTTAGCATTTTGCAATTCAAAACATACAATACCGCAGAGAGAACAAAACCTATCAAAACTAATACCAAGAGAACAACAATGGGGTGACACAACTTGTTCAGGATGCCTGTAGCAGTAGGTGACCACCTGAAAAGTATGTCCCACCACTTATATTCTGTGTCTTTTTCTACTCTTCTCAACACACTGTGAATTTCTTCAGCATTGTGGTGAACAGTTATCAAGGTTTTCTGTCCATTTACTCAAACTTCTTCAAAGATCTTGATCAAGTCTTGGTGTTGCAACAATTGCTTTACCAATGTGAGATTCATCCTGATAGATGTAGGCAGTAATTCATAAATCAGTGTGTAATTAGATTGCATAAGTTGATGAGATATGACTGGTGTTAAATAAGAAAAATCACATCCAGTAATTTTAACAAAATTACAAACACAAAAATTTGAATTATTTCTAATATTTACCATCACTCTATCTACTAATATAGAGTTACAAGTAGTCCTCAAGCACACACAACCTTTGCCAATATACACTAATACTTTGAGAGGCGGAGGAACACGCAGGTCGACTCAATATGAGTGATAAAGCATAGTTTGATTTATTAGCCCAAATAGCATATACTTATACAGTTCACGATAATTATGCATACCTGTGACCTACTAATTGGCTTAAGCTCTAACAGTCACATTTGCATGGTCCTCCTACTTGCAGCTGCTAGCTATGCTTATTCTACATTCTTGTGCTGTTGAAAGCTGTTTGTGAAACTCTGCGAAGGTCTCAGTGACCTTGCTGATTTTACTGAAACAGTCAGCGGTTCTCACTGCGGCCTAGTCTTGCTACTTATGCTAAGACCTTCAGAATAGGCTCTGCTCGCACAACTGCTTCGTAGACCCACATCCCCCATTTCCAAGCCATTCTCCAACATTTCCCCCTTTTTCTTTTTGTACAAGCAGAGCCTGATTCACTATTTGCTCAAACATTCTTTTAAAGCAAGAGAGAGCACAGCTTAAACACAATAACCCTATAGCTACTATAACTAAGATAAGCAACACACTTTGTAAAAAGCTCTTAAACCACCCTTCTAACCCTAGCCAGTTTGTTAACCCCTCCAAGCCGAAAAGCCCTATATCTTCTTGAATCTTCTGGGTGTAGTCCATAAGCTGTTGAATTTCCTTATGGATTGACTTCGATTTATCTTCCAGGTCTGTGAGCATTTATAACACTGAATTAGGATCCATGGTTTACATCTGAAACAGTCCTCACAGCTTATCTCCCTCCTGTCCATCTGCATCCATTGAATCTTTGTTGTCTTTATTTAGTCATGGCTTGACCCACTTCGCGGGAATCCACTTCGATCCTTGGCCTGTAATGACACAAACATAACGTTTCCCCAGGTTATCAATTGATGTGACCTTTTCCATTGACTAGTGATTTGACCATAACTAATGTAGGTTCTTTCTGATTTAGCATGGTTTTGGGTCATACTTGCAAAGTATTTCATCACATACAATGATTTTGACAATTGGTTTTGTGGTGTTTCCCGTACTTCCCCCCACCTTTTTAAAAAAAAAAAAAAACAAGAAACAAACAAACAAAAGTTCAGAATCAGATACGTGCGTTGGACCTTGACTATGTACTCAAAATCACAAATCAAATTTAGAGGTTCCTCCTTAAAAAGCTCTAAGTAATTTAAAGCTGTACTAAGTTCTGCTAATTGGGTTGAACCTTCAATAGTTTTTACAGAATGATGCCAATCGTTATCTTCACACCAAACTACTACAGCTTTATGAGACTTTCCTGAACCATAAACAAAAACTGTGCAAGTATGTAGGATCAGACCAGATACAAGTATGGTCTGTGACCTGATGTTAGAGACTTGCAGGTTCTGCAGCAATTTACATTTATGCATGCTAAAAGTTGTGCTGTTAAGAAAACCAGCTAGTGCAATTTACAAAGACATAGATTACAAATGAAAAAAAAATCAGAATTAAATTTCACAACTGGTACATATATGACAAAAGGATCATGGCCTATTAAGACTTAAATTCATTCCCTACATTTTCTTGATCAGAGTGACAATTGGTATACAACAGTCGGTATATCAATCTGCTAGCAATCTCATCATACTGTCCCACAATAGACACAGGTTATTTCGTAGACAAATCTGCAAATCTAACTGAATGCAGTCAGCCTGTAAGGTTGTCATAAATTTATTCTTCAAAGTTTCTAACTCCATTTTGTCTGTCATATTTATTGGATATTGATGTCCCTTACTGGATCGAAGTTCTGTTTCAGAAGTGTAGTATTTGCTTTATCGAAACATTGGCTGCTAATACTAGTGGAAATACAGCATTCGAAATTTCCTTGTAGATTTCTCACTTGCACAAGCAGATCTGCACCATCCAAGCAGCTTCTTGTAGGACATGCAACTAAACAGAATTCTCAGAAAACGTTATTTGAGCTTACAATTTGCTTAACAAATCTTAACCCAAGAGAGGTATAGGAATGTGACAAAATCTAGACTCTACTCACACAACTGCTCCGTAGACCCACGTCCCCCATTTCCAAACCATTCTCCAACATAATACCATTTCTCGATTGTCAGGACGAACCTCAAAATGACAAACATTCTGCTCAGAGTCCAGACAAATGTCTTGAGAACTAATTGTATTACTTTCACAGATGAATCCTTGCTGTTCCCGCACAATACAAGATTCTAAATTGACAGTTTGCCATTTTTCATCCACTTTTCAGGCCCATACTCTGTGCTCGAAAGGATAGAGTACAGCTCTGTTGTGGTTCAATCCTAATGCAATGATAGCGTAAATTACGTATATTGAAGTATTGTGTATGGTTAACACAAAGGTCGTGGCAGTGTTTGTGATGGGGTTATAAGTGAAGTTTACCAAAGTCCACCAGGACTGCAGTTCTTTCTCAAATTCATTGGCACTGTCCCAAACAATTTTCCGAATTTCAGTAGGGAAAGCACCTTCTTCACCTTCTCTTATGATCAAGGTGTGATTGCATCCACAGTTGTGCCTGAATACAACTGATTGCCAAAGAAAGGTTATTTTGGACCACACCAAGTGCATCTATTATCAATTCATGGTCTTTTACATTTACTTTTTCCCATTTTGGTAACACTTTTTATAACAGTCACTGGTTAGTTCCCAAAGCCAATAGGGAAGACCTCAAGGGCAGTTGCAATTTTGCCAAATCACTAGTTGTAGTAGTCAATTTATTCATTAATATCTCTGAATCAATACCAGTTAGAACTTCCAATCCTGTCACCAACACACCAGTTAGGTCTCTCGGTGTTCTATTAGGAATTTGTTTCCTCAGTCAGGTTGTTCACCCTTTGAAAGAGGTCCTTAAGAAAGGAGAGTAGGCTGGCTGAATCTCAGAAACCTTATTTTGCATTAACACCTCAACACGCTTAAGAGACCATTCTGGATTGAACAACATTTGTTATTGGCCTATATTTTTGATCACATATGGTCCAATTTCAAAAATTTTCGGATCGGGTACAGCTATTGGTTGGGTGGTAGGTGTCACGACCTCTATCCTGAGTTCCCTCCAATGTTTGGTATTATTTTTACCACACATTACTTTATGAGTATATTGTATTGCAGTCAAGTTTTGTTGGAACGATAAAGGACTCAGCACTCCGATGTGAATCACGCAAAGCCGTTTATTACAGAAACAAGCCTCCTTATATATGCAACTATTTTCTGATCACGCATCCACGCTCCAATCATGCATTCGCTAATTGGATATTGTCTATGTTCACGAGCTGGAATCTCACTGCTGATAGGTCCATTGATTTACATCTTGTTGAGTCCCTGTTATTGTAGAAATGCCTCACTCCCACAGCAGGTCCTGTTTTCAGCTTTTCGAAGTGGCCTTGAGATTCCTTTGGGTCTGACTAATTCAACAATAAATCTCCATCTAACAGAAACCCCTCCACAAAGTTTAGCCAACAATTTTGGCTTTGTTTTTCACATGATAGAGTAGAGCCATGTAGTCCAATTCTATAGCTGTTTACTGGTTCAGTGAGGGATTCAGTAATCAGTCTACATTGCATGGAGAAGTTGACACCCTGGACCACCATAAAAGAGCGTGAAGCTTTATTTTTGTCATTGTGTGAAAACGCTGTCTTTGTTGTGATAGGTGACTATTGCAACAAATGTCACTGGAGGTTTGGCGACAGCATTTATTTTAAATTTGAATTTTAGGCCTAGTAGTTCTGATCGGTTGGCGTGATTGTTTCGCCAATTACACACCACCCGGATGGTCCTTGTTAAAGTGAAGTTGCACCAACAATCAGTTTCTGCATCCTTGCAGGATTTAGTAATCTCCACATTGTTGGTACTTGGGTCCAAGGTGGTATAGTTGCCGATGTACTTTTGGCGACAACACGAGATGAGAGAATTTTGTTTATTACATTTCCACTCTGCAGTGGCACAGAGTTTCGCTGAGATGTTAGGGTGAATTTTGGTTGTCGAATTTAGATCTAAAAGGTTTCCAGTAACTGTAATTGAAGAGGCTTTCTCATGGTTAGATCCTTCCACCTTTCTGCATCCTATTTTAATTTTTTCTCCATTTGTACCATTCAGGACTCTAACCCAATCCTTCCTATCCCACTTCCATTCATATGGGCAATACACTTTATCATCAGGTATTACTATAGTAGCTAAACTTGGAAAGTGGTCTTCAGGATACAGTCCTAGAGAACTAGTGTATATAACAGTAGCTTTGGACCAAGGCCATTTAGTGTATTTTTGGTTATGGGTAGGTGAGAAGATGCAGAAAAGTATTAGTAGTCTAATTATACTATTGGTCATTTTGACAAATTAAGCCTTCAGATTTGATTCTTGAATGATTCGTGATATTCTCTGTGTCCCTCGGAGTTCTCCTGCAAAAGGAAAACAAACAGGGCTTGCCTCCTCGAGGCAAAAATAATTAAAATTATGGAATTATCCAGTGGGTATTTATCTGGTGTTCCTTACCCGGGGCATGAGAGGCTACCCATGCATTTGCATTTAAAGGGGTTTTCAATGCTAGTGATACGCTTTCCACAGTAGGGAGTTCCACCAGGACTCGTTGTCCTGGGAAATGGGCTGGATCTTTGGAATCATTCGGTCCCTTTAAAGAGGGAATCAAGGAAGGGGCTTTTGGGCAGAAAGCAGTGATTTTGGGGCATCCATTTACCCCCCACCTGTCATTTACGCTTGTGATAACTTGCCACAGACGAGTATCCCAGTTACCCTCATGAGGTTTCAAAAGCCGTTTCAAGAGGCTGTCAGTTCTTTCTACAGTTCCATTAGCTGGTGGGTAATATGGGGTGTGAAAAGTCCATTTAATCCCTTCACTTTGTGCCCAATCTTGTACAACTTTGGCGATGAAATGGGAACCGTTGTCAGACTGTATTTCTTGTGACTTTGGAAAAGTTCCAAACCATTCTCACAATGCTTTCACAGTGTTTTCACCTGTAGCTTTGCCAAAAGCTTCAGCTTGGACTAATCCTGATGTTATTTCCACCCCCACCAGTACAAAATGTTTACCTCCTGATTTCTTAAAGGGGCCAATATAATACACCTGCCAGGCATCCCAGAAACCTTTACCCTCCCTTAAATGTAGAGGGTTATCTTCTAAAGGGTGCCTTTCAAGCTGTCTCCAACATTGTTCACAGACCGATATGCAGGTTTTACACATTTCTTTGGTGACGGGCCAACCTCGGGCCAGAGCTTCACCATACAAGTCCTTAGCTCTGGTGTGTTTGCATTTTACATGTAACCATTCTAACAAGCATTCCCAGTCTTCTGAAATTTGGTCCTTTTGTACAGGGGCCAGTCTTGGTAATTCATCAGCTTGGTTATTCCATTCTCCTGCAGATCCCCCATCTACCTGATGAGAAGCTACCCAGTCCACAGCAAAGTTTCCCTTTCTAGCAATAAAGATTTCTTGCCATTTTTCTTTTTGCCACACTGGAATCCTATTAATTTCCCATCCGTTCTGTTCCCAGAAAGGAAGCCACTTGGTACACCCCTTAAACACAGCATAAGAGTCAGTATAAATGTGGACAGGAGAAGTAGTTTATGCTTCATGTTGGAAAACACTCCATACTGCAATTAATTCACCTACTTGTGCACTACCCTCTCCCTCTGTTATAATGTGTTCATCGGAAGAGGTATGGAGTGCTACTGCCCTGTATTTCCACACCTTTCCTTCTCTTTTAGCAGAAGCATCAGTAAACCAAGCACTAGCTGACCAATCATGCGAAAAGGGAGGTGCGACTTGGATTACTGAGGCAGGTTTATCTTGGTCATCGTCCAAGCTCTCCATTTCTTGTATAGCCAGATTTTTTAAAGCTCCTTCAGATACCGAGAAAATGTTACAATAGTGTTCAATCTGAGCATACCACTTTCATACTGAGGCCTTCTGGGCCACCCTGTCGGGGGGAGGGGTCCCAGAAGTGACTTCTTTTATGACTTTAAATGGGCCTCTTAATACGATTGGCTGCTGTCATGCAATCTTCTCTACTTCTACCAGAGCCAGACTAACAACAAACAAACCTTTCTCCCAAGCAGTGTCTCTCTTTTTGGCATCCCTAAAACCACCGGAGAAAAATCCCACAGGTCGGGTTGGACCTTCAGGACCTCTCTGCCATATATGAACTGATAAGCCTGATAAAGCAAACCCCCATTCAACCTGAAAAGGGTCTGTAGGGTGAATAGGACCAAGGACTTGATGAGCTGTTGCTTCAAAAATTAGTAATCACATAGCTTCTTCCTGAGAAGCTGTCCATTCCCATTTGACCTCCTTTCTTAGAAAATCATAAAGAGGTCTAGCAATGATGGAAAAATTTGAGATGTGTTTCCTCCGAAAGATCAACAGCCCTAAAACATGCTGCAAACCCTTTTTTGACTCAGGCATTTTGATCTGAACTAAGGAAGCAAGGGTGTCCGGCGGGATGCAGGTCATCCTTCCTTTCCACCAGATTCCCAGAAATTTTACTTCTTGTGAGGGCTTTTGGACCTTTTCAGGGGGAATTTGCAAACCCAGATTTTCTAAATGTGAAATTATATCCTGTTGGGTTGCCCCCACTTTCATTATTTCATTTCCTCCTACAAGAATATCATCAATGTACTGATAAACAGTTATGCCTTTGGGTTTGGGTATTTTTTCTAGCTCTTGGGCTAAAGCATGATGAGCTAATGTGGGAGAATGTTTGTACCCCTGGGGAAGTTGGGTGAAAGTGTATTGTTTTCTTTCCCAGGTGAACGCAAAATAATCTCTGTCTTCTGGTCACAATGGTATCATAAAAAACATGTCTTTAACATCTGTTGTTGCCATGATTGGATGAGCTTTTTCTTGTATCATGGTTATTAGTTCAGCCAGATCGGAGACTGCGGCGATTAAAGGATCGGTGTTGGCATTCAGCCGCTGAAAATCTATTGTAAGTCGCCACGTCCCATTGGGTTTTCTAACTGGCCACACTGGAGAGTTAAAAGGAGAATGGGTATTTATTACCACTCCTTGTTCTTGCATTTCTTGTATAACCAGTTTGATACCTTCTTTGGCACCCAGGGGAAGGGGGTATTGCTTAACGTTTGTGACCTGGCTATATGGGCGTGCAGGTGCAGTTTGCAGTAGTCTGACATGTAGCTGCAGCATTCCGAAAGTCCACAACAATCCTTCTGAATCTTCCCACTGTCTGCCTTTGAGGGTATCCATACCTAGCAAACTGTTTGGAATGTCTCCAATCACCATCTCAATAATGACTGTGCTCTCATTCCCCAGCAATAACAATTTTACTCAAACAACTTTCATAACTTCTGTCGACCCTAAAGCGTTAAGGACGCAAAAACGTCACCTCAAGGGAGAAACTCCACACCTTCCAGCATCTACTTCGCTTAGAGCAGAAATCTGTGCACTGGTGTCAATCAAAAAGGTTACAGGTGCACGCTTAGGACCCACTATAGCCGTGATCAATAAATCTCCCCCTCTAGTATGTGTGAGCTGTCAGATATAAATCCATCCTCCATTCCTCCGCTCACTACTAGGGAATGGAGGTTCTAGTTTTCCTGTTTCTGGGAGAGACTTTCATCCTCGGTGGGGGAGGGAGCTGAAGGTATAACAGGTAGGACTTCTTTCACGGTCTGTGAATGTTCTTTTGGATTTTGCCACCTTGATACTAGTTTACTAAGTTTATCAAGGGGTAAGCCCTCCATTATATCTCTGGGAACTCCCTTTTTAATTCCCAAAAATCACCATTGTTGTCAGTTCTTTGGTTGTTCTCCCTTTCCTGTTTTAATGTACGGATGCTCCTTTCTTGGGGCACCGATAGCAGCAGCAGTACTGGTAGAGAGGGGCAGATTCTTGACTTCAGTATGACGGATTCCTCTCAACGGTTCTTCTAGGATTTTTACTGGGCCATATTTCCCACTATAATCTATCAGTTCTTGTGCTACTTCCCCTCATGTCCACACCTTTTGAGTATTTGGTTGGTTGGGGGAAGTCGGGGCAGGGGTGAAGGGGGAATCTATGCTAGTATTAGCTCCATCTCTCTGGTTCCCATTTCTGTTACCCTGGCTTCTAATCACACCTTCCAACCTTTCTACTGGGCTCATTAATGTGATTGTCATTTGAAGGTTAATCCCAGTAGATTTAAGTGACTCTGGAAGTCCCCTTATCAAGGGAGTCATCAGTCATCATGTCTGGATTCACTGGCAACATCATTGGGAATTCACATTTGGGAATTAATTTCTTTTTATGTATCATTTGTAAGCAGGCTGATTTGTGTACACTTTCTAACAATTGATCAGGTGTGCCAGTGATTGCCAAGGGCTTTCCCCCGTCTAAAGGGTTTAGCCCTCCAGCCCAATAAGCAGCTTGATGGGTTAGGGACCATGGGGCATGTCACCACTTGTTAAGAAAACTCCGTGCCCCCAGTAACCATTAGCTTCTTGTTCACTTAACTGAATTTGGTCTCCCCCAGTTAGGGATACATGCCACATGTATTCAGTTTCAGATTATTTAGGAAGGTGGCTGTACTCTTTCTTTAGTTTGGCCAGCTCAGTGGCAGTGTAAGGTGTTTGCTTAGTTGTAATGTGAGGGTCAGCATCCCCCTCATTTGCATGAAAATATTCTGTTTTCACTAAGGGACTCACGTGTGGATATTCGTCATAACGTTTTCCCATCTCCTCCAATTCTTTCTGAGGGTAAATTTGATTTATTTGTTGGATACTTTTCTCCTCTAACTCCTGCTGCCTCAGCACTCCTGTGTTTTTTAAACATTCTTCCTTTAGAGTAGCTTTTAATGAGTGGTTTTCTTTCCTCTCTTTTTCTAAATGTTGAAAACAATTTTCTACTTGTTGTCCTAAACTGGAGGTTGTTTTTTGCAAAACCTGCACTAGATTTTCAAGGGATTCTATAATTTTGCTTTCATTACTACATCACCTGAGGCGATCTTCAATCGCTGCTACTAGGCTAGCTCCTAGGACAGCACAGACTACAGCTTTATCTTTATTTGATCTAAACTTAGACTTAGTCTGTAAAGAAATCACTCGGTCTACTACACTCTGTAAATCAGCCCAATTACCACGAGCCCAGTCTTCTCCAGGTACGGAGGGTCGAGTCCTATACTTTGCTAAAAGTGTGTAGAACGAGTCTTGATCTTTCACTAACCAAAAATCTTGATTATCAGCTTTTTCGATCATTCTTATTATGAAGGGGCGGAACCTACTTCAGGAAGGCACAACTTAGTTACAAAAACCGCAGCAACTGGTGTGTCACCCTTCTCTTACCCAAGTGGTTGAAGGGGCCAAAAAATCTGCTATGGGAAGGTTCAACTTAGTTACACAAGATTGACCCTTCACTCTCCCTAGCAGACAATTCTCATCAACATGAGAGCAACACCCCTTTTGCACTTTGAGATCTTTTGGTTTGATTCCAAGAGACAGAGCCCTCTACACTACCTGCACTCCTCTATTTCCCAGAATCCTATCCGTGATGCCAATTTAATGGCACGGTCCATTCGGTGATGGACTCGTGATGGTTCGTTTACTTTGATCTCGAAGCGCAAAATTAAGGCAATCAAAATGCCAAGGGGTTATAATTGAATCAAACAGTGTTACTTTATCATTTTGCCTGTAAAGCAGCACGCAATAGAGTAGAGAAAAAGGGAAAGAAAAAAAAGGGAAAAGAGGATTTTAATTACCACCAATGACTCCCAAAGGCGTCCCTCTGGTCTCCGGTCCCGTAGAATCCTGCCAGTCCTGTGTTGTGATCCGGGATCCTCTGGTGGGAAGATCTTAACAATGTCCAGTCGGGAGTCATCTTTTATGCTTCTTCACCGCCCCTCATTCCCATTGTTTGAGGTCAATCTCCACCTTTGTTTCACAATCCAGGCTTAACTGCACAGGCCCAAAAAGTCCCTGCTTTACTTGCCAGGACCCATCTGTGCCTGCGTCACCTTGCGTTCAGGGGTCTCTTTCTGGTCCATTGGGTGACCTCAGGACCCTTGGCGAGCTTCTGGGCATGCTCTTCTTCATTGTCCTTAGTAACAGGGAGGAGGTGGGGGGCAAGTTTGGCTGAAGCAGCAGGTGAAAATCCATCTTCTGGACAGCAGCTATTGTCCCCGGGTTGGAGAGACCCGTATAACACAATTCCTTTTAGGAGATGGGGGCAAGTTTGGTTGAGGCAGCAGGTGAAGTCCACACAGCAGCTATTGTTACCGATAGCCCCTGGGTCAGAGACACCTGTGCAACACAATTATTGGCTCTGGAGCAATTCCCCTTGGCTTTTTTAGGGGTTCCTTGCCTGTGTAGAGACAGCGACTGCAGTCAGTCCAACCTGTTTGAGTTATACAGATTATGTTTATGTGTATGATGTGCATGACTGTTATTCTAGTGGTGGCTATTTATGTATTGTCACCGTTTACTGCAGGGTGACAATAAACCATGGCAGATGCTCTCTGTTACCCCACCACCACCACCCTCCCCACTAAGGAAAGGGAAGAGGAGGAAAAGGGAGAGACTTGCCAGTTGGAAAAAGTTAAAAATGCTTTACTAATGCTACTAATAAACAGATAAAATGATACAAAATATACAAAACCAATCTTGAATTTCCCGGGGCAGTATAGCATTGCCCGCAGCGGAGCCAGCACGGCTCCAGCAGCTGCAGGGCAGGCACCTGGAAGTCCTGGGCTAGACTCCGCAGCAAACCGGAACTGGATTCAGGGATGCAGGGTCTGGAACCAGGCCTCGGATCGCAGGCACGACAGGCAGGGTGCTCCTCAGATGCCAACCATGGTCAAAGAAGAGCGAGACCCTTGTGATCTCTCATTTTTATAGGGTGTATGACGTGTATGGGATGGAATACTCGGTCAGTTTTAGTCATCTGTTCTGTTTGCCCCTCCTTGCAAATATGACCCTTTCACTTATGGAATGTGCAAAATTTATCAGTAACCTTGGCTACCATAGCAATAAGTCTAAACCTGGGACTCTTCTGCATACCATTGCTACTGTTATCAGCTCCAGAGTGGACATTGTCTGAAAAAACATGCAGCTAAATTCAGAAAAGTGCAGTTACTTAGAAAAACTTAGTTGAAAGGAAAATACACTAAAAGAGAAACTGGTCTTGTTTTTAACAAAACCAGGGCATGTATATAAAGTCAGTTGACCTTATAACTGAGATTTAAGTGTAAATAATTCAATAAAACCTTGTCTACAGAAGAATCTTGCTGAGAAGTAAATGCTGCTTGTGACCTGAATAAGGCAACCAACATATATTTTCTTCCTCTTGGCTACAAACCTAATAACTTGAACAATATGCTTAGGCTTCCTCAATTCAGAAAGACCCAGGATTTCCTTGTTCAAGATTCTGGCATCAGTTCTTTCCTATTTCATGGGTTTTTAACTGTTACAAGTGATCTTTTATCAATAACACATGATGTTGAAGTATCCACAAAAGGTCTCATCCCTTTTGTGTTAAAAATGGTAAACAAACATAGCATATCATCTGCATTTTAAATACAAGGCTGAGACTCTACATAAATCTAATGTCACTCTGTTTCCAAACGGCTGTAAATCCTCTCGATGTGACTTTCAGAGGCGGCCATGGAAAAAATTTAGACCCTCGCTATCCCTTGGCATGCACCAGACCAGTAATGTAGTTGCAAGTGCCATCAGGGATCCCTCTTGTCCTTGCCCACATACTCCTGAATTTTCCTGCCATAAGGATGTGGAGAGTTTTTGGAAGAAAGAGGACATGGGCTGTGTGCTGTGAACAAGCCAGAGTTTGATGTGGCTGTGGTGCAGGCTAGGACCTACACGGAAGGTTTTTCTGGAGACACCAAAGACAGAATGGAAGTAAACAGAAGCTGGTCTATCCTCGACCCAGGCTGCAGGAGGGGCGCTGTCATCACTGCGCATGAACAGTTCATGGACAGTGCCCTGCAGCTAATCACCATAGCGGGAGGGGAAGAGTGACTGCAGAGAGTAACCAATCGTAGCCTGCACTTGCCACATGGCCACTGGGTAAAAACTATATAAGGGTTTCAAAAACGTGCACTGGCAGACATTGATATTCAGTGTTGTTAAAGGTTCATTAAAGGGCATTGATGTTAAACTCATATTGAGCCCGATTCTTTGTCTTCGCCAGTCCGCCCGTTGCACTCAAAGAGTTCTACAAGTTTTTCATTCTCCAGCATCTGGTAGCAGAGGATGGTTGTTAGCAAAAGTAGGATCTCCGGAGTGCCATTTACTGCGGCAAGCAGCATTCATTAAACGACGGAGCCAAACCGGGTTGTAGGAGAGTGTGCTTTGTCCGGTAACAAAAGACAAGCACCAGACAAGCTGGTCACTCGCCTCGTACTTAAGACCACACTGATTTGATAATGGAACTTGAGACAGCTGTGGCACTGTTGATGCATATTCTCTCTAAGAGAGGTATCGAATCGTCACAGGAAAACTTAATCACATTGATTACATTAGTCCAGAAATTGGGACACTTTGGAGAAATTCCACTTTTGTTTTCCCCAATGGAATGGAGATTATTGGGGGACACTATGTGGGATAAGACTCTCAGAGGGGAAGAAGAGAAAGAAATTAAAGCTCTGAGAGATTTGTGGAGAACCGTGTTAGAATCATTGGAAGTAATGAAGTCAGAACAACGCACTGCCCTGGGAGCTGCGAAGGCGCTTGCCCCAGAACAAACCTGGACTGATAAAAGTTGTCAGCCAAAAGAGAAGAGGGACCTGTGGGCTACTCTGTGGGGTCTGCCTGCTGTTCGGGGTGGTCGAGGGGTCCCGGCTCAGCCAATACTCTCGCAATCCGATCTGCGGCGGGAGTTGGAAACTTTACCCTCCTCAAACAAAGAACCGGAAGTTTCCCCGTCTGAGTCTCTGGGGCAATGTGAGAAGAAAGCGGAAGTGCAACTAGGGGACTGTCCGGATGTGGGAGGCCCTGAGTGCCGCCCTCCTCCTACAGCTCCGCCTCTGCCCTATCCCGAGTCAGACACGCCCCCCTCTGAGACTATCGCGTCAGCCAGGCTGGGCCCGACCGGGCCACGGCACCAGGGGCCACCCCCCAAAAGAACCTCCAAAAATACATGTGGAGGGATCCTGTGAGCCTCCTTCTACATCATTGGGCTCATCACAAGGAGTAGAGCAGTTACTGCAAGTCATTACCAGTAAGCTTGAACAACTTGACTTGCGAATGTCAGATGTAGAGAAAAATAAGAGACAAATCGAGTATCAAAAACCAGGTTGCCTTCCGCAAACAATGCAACCAAAGGTACCCATAGAACCTACTGACCGGCCACCACCCCGATCTGGCAGATGGTCAGGGGTCATCAAAGATGCCATTCTAGAAGGTGATTGGTCTCCAGCAAAATTAGCCCTACCGGTAATTCAAAATATGAACACCCAGACAGCGGTATGGGAACCACATGAATGGAAAATTTTACAGCAAGCCAAACAAACAATCACGAACTATGGGATACATTCAGAAGCTACCAGACAAATACTGCATTGGATTTTTACTGCTGACTTATTGTGTCCCATGGACTGCCAAAATTTAATGTGCTTATTACTAACTCCAGCACAATTCCTCCTGTGGGAATCGGCCTGGTATCAACGAGCGCAGCAAGAAACAGCCAAACACACCAGTCCAAATGACCCATTAACCAATGTGGTACCCGACACCTATACGGGTCGCGGACAGTACGCTACAATAGAAGTTCAACTGCGATTTATTGCTGAAGTTCACCGGAAAGCTGCACAACTTGCCCTAGATGCTTTCTTAACTTTACCAGGACCCTTAGCTCCCTCATTCAGCGGAATACGCCAAGGCACTACAGAAAATTTCACGCATTTTATTGACTGGCTACATGAAGGAATAATGCAAAACCCAGATTTATCAGAAGAAATGAAAAATCAAATGTTTCGGTTGCTGGCTTTCGATAATGCAAATTCAAAGACTAAACAAATACTAGCAACCCTGCCACCAGGATCTTCAGTAGAAGAAATGCTGACACGAGTAGCCAGGACAGAAGAACAGTGAAATGCAGAAGTGATGCCTGTCGCTTTCGAAGGGGTCATGCAGAGATCTCTTCAACAAGTTAGCCAGCAAGTCTCATCTACAATCCAACCAGTAGTGGTAGCAGTTCAGCGACCCCACCACTAGAATGTGGAAGGGACCGGCACCTGTTATTGTTAATGGTAGAGGGTATGTGTGTCTCTCCACAGATCAAGGTCCGTTGTGGGTTCCAAGCCAAGCAGTAAAGCCGGAGTTGAAGCAAATTCAACCGAATCAACTTCCTGCAACAGAACCTTTGGAGGACACAGAGTGAGGTGTAACCTTCGCATTAATTTAGCTGTGACATGTATGTGTAATATAGTTATATAACTAGGTCTTAATGATAAAGTGTTAAGCATGTGGAAAGTTTGTATCTTTTTCATTCTCTTGAGAAGCAGTCTAGTTCCTGGGTTTTTGTTAAGAACTGCTTTTGATCCTCGACAAAATGTATGGTAATGTTAGGAAGGTCTTTAAACACCACTACCTTCTGGGCAGGTTGATCAACACCCAGCACACTGTTTGTTACATGTTGAGTAGGAGTACCATTAAATAAAAGTTCTTGGAATTTGTTTAATCAATCCATTGCAATATTAAAACAGCAATGGAGTACCTCAAGTTTACTAAGAGGAAAAATATTAGCGCATGGTTTGACAACTATGACAATTGTGATGATCGCCTTCCCGTAGGGCCAGAGCCGTAGGAAATCGAACCAACTGATTTTTTTGTTTAGAAAGTTTAACAAATTGACTTGACCTAAGGGGGTGGATTAAGGGTTTATTGCAAAGTGCATTGTTTATGTTGATTGTTGTTGTAATTGATATGTTATGTATAAGTTGTTCTTCATCACGTATCAAAGATGGGTTAGAACGCATAGATAATCAAGCCTGGCTTGTCCAAAAAGAAAAAAGGAGGAACTGTGGAGAGTTTTTGGAAGAAAGAGGACATGGGCTGTGTGCTGTGAACAAGCCAGAGTTTGATGTGGCTGTGGTGCAGGCTAGGACCTACACGGAAGGTTTTTCTGGAGACACCAAAGACAGAACGGAAGTAAACAGAAGCTGGTCTATCCTCGACCCAGGCTGCAGGAGGGGCGCTGTCGTCACTGCGCATGAACAGTTCGTGGACAGTGACCTGCAGCTAATCACCATAGCGGGGGGGGGGAAGAGTGACTGCAGAGAGTAATCAATCATAGCCTGCACTTGCCACGTGACCACTGGGTAAAGACTATATAAGGGTTTCAAAAACGTGCACTGGCAGACATTGATATTCAGTGTTGTTAAAGGTTCATTAAAGGGCATTGATGTTAAACTCATATTGAGCCCGATTCTTTGTCTTCGCCAGTCCGCCCGTCGCACTCAAAGAGTTCTACAAGTTTTTCATTCTCCAACATAAGGATAGATTGGATTTGTTGGTGGCCTGATCTCAAGGTACCTTTATAGTAGATGGATCACAGTATGTATCACAGTATGTTTGGGATTGGAAGGGACCTCAAAAGATCATCTAGTCCAATCCCCCTGCTGGAGCAGGAACGCCTACGTGAGATCACACAGGAACATGTCCAGGCGGGTTTTGAATGTCTCCAGAGTAGGAGACTCCACAACCTCCCTGGGCAGCCTGTTCCAGGGCTCTGTCACCCTCACTGAGAAGTTTTTTTCTCAAATTTAAGTGGAACCTCTTGTGTTCCAGCTTGATTCCATTATCCCTTGTCCTATCATTGTTTGCCACTGAGAAGAGCCTGGCTCCATCCTCATGGCACTCACCCTTTATATATTTATAAACATTAATGAGGTCACCCCTCAGTCTCCTCTTCTCCAAACTAAAGAGACCCAGCTCCCTCAGCCTTTCTTCATAAGGGAGGTGCTCCACTCCCTTAATCATCTTTGTTGCCCTACGCTGGACCCTCTCCAGCAGTTCCCTGTCCTTCTTGAACTGAGGGGCCCAGAACTGGACACAATATTCCAGATGGGGTCTCACCAGGGCGGAGTAGAGGGGAAGGAGAACCTCTCTCGATCTACTGACCACCCCCCTTGTAATACACCCGAGGATGCCATTGGCCTTCCTGGCCACAAGGGCACAGTGCTGGCTCATGGTCATCCTGTTGTCCACCAGGACCCCCAGGTCCCTTTCCCCTACACTGCTCTCTAATCGGTCGTTCCCCAACTTATACTGGAACCTGGGATTCTTCCTGCCCAGATGCAGGACTCTACACTTTCCCTTGTTAAATTTCATCAGGTTATTCCCCGCCCAACTCTCCAGCCTGTCCAGGTCCCGCTGGATGGCAGCACAGCCTTCTGGCGTGTCAGCCACTCCTCCCAGCTTAGTGTCATCAGCAAACTTGCTGATGGTACACTCCATTCCCTCGTCCAAACCGTTAATGAATATATTGAATAATATTGGCCCCAGTACTGACCCCTGAGGCACTCCACTAGATACTGGCCTCCAACTAGACTCCGCACCATTGACTACCACTCTCTGGCTTCTCTCCTTAAGCCAGTTTGCAACCCACCTCACTACTCTATTGTCTAGACCACACCTCCTCAACTTAGCTGTGAGGATGCTGTGGGAGACTGTGTCAAAGACTTTACTGAAGTCAAGGTAGACCACATCCACCGCTCTGCCATCATCCATCCACCTTGTTGCATTCTCATAAAAGGCTATGAGGTTGGTCAAGCATGACTTACCCTTGGTAAAGCCATGTTGACTGCCCCTAATAACCCTCTTATCCTTGATATGCCTTGAGGTGGCACCAAGATGGATGCTGGTAGCTAAGTCAGAGACATCCTATGAAAGCAATTTGTGCATGCACGAGTGTGTGTATGTGTACATAGAGCTGAGTTGGCAAAGTGACACGCTCTAGCCTGCTTCCTCAAGATACTGTACAGATACAACCTGATCCAGTCAGCTTTCAGTTCAACTTTTTGATGAGAGATATCAGACAGATCAGGCAGGTGGTGTCAAGATAACTTCTGGGTGTGCAAGAGATAGCCATGTGATCATTTTTTTTGCTATACTGAAAACATGACAGAGATGGATTTTAATGTCTATGGTAAACAAAATGGTGATCTTAGTTTAGTTCCTTATGGCTGTCACGGAGGCACCCCAAAGTCAGTTTTAGGTGGACAACAAGTTCCAAAACAGATTTTATTCTGGCTGGAAAAGTGCAGCCAATAAACTGATCAAAACAGGGTTTATACAATTAGTTAGCACTCTGACAACATAAAATACAGGTTCATATATCAGTTGAAGAGATTATTGGGGTGCAGCAAAATAAGAGTAATGAGGATCCACAGCGTGCATGCACACACTCACAAGAAACAAACCAGAGCCCTCCGACTCCAGGGTACCCACAAGAAATAATCACTCGCCTGGGTTAGGCAAGGACTCATTTAAGGATATATCCAGTAAATAACCACTCACCCAAACGAGGAGGTGAGGCACTCTCAATTCCAAGAAGTCTCTGTGCTGCCACCCGGGTCCACCCATCCCATTTCACGCCCGTAGGTGACTAAATTGTGCAGGATTTCAGCCCAGGTTAATACATGTGCAGGCAGATTTCCAGGGTTCTGCTTGTTACAGTCAATAGCCTCCTGAATTCTCTCCCTGAGGGACTGGACATGTATCTTTAAAGCGTCCGGCAGCCCTCTGATAAGCAGCCGAAGGTGGGTCAGGTTTACTGGTGCAGCCATGGCAATTCCTTGCCGCCCTCTTTCGTACATTGTCTGTATACAAGCAGCCTTTTGAACGCCCTCAACCAGCTCCAGCAAGCCTCTTATCCTAATGGTGATGGGCTCCCCACGTTCCTTGGGATCCACACCACCAGCCCAGTAAGCCACACAAGATGTTATGGGCTGATCACCATTCGGACCATCACTTGAAAACACACCAGGTCCCCAAAAGCCTGCAGCTTCCTCATTACTCAATAGTATCCGATCACACCCCGTAAGGGAAAGATATTCAGTTTCTGTTTCGCCCGGCTAACGTGAGAATTTAGATTGCAAGTCGCCAAGTTCAGGTCCCGTCCATGGGGTAGTACAAACAGCAGTACAGGAGTTTCCACCCTGTGGACCTGTACATGTCTCAGTTTTAATGAGAGGGCCTACATCCTTTGTCTCTACCTCCTCTTCATCAACACTGTTTTCAGAATCTCCCCAGATATCTCCATCCCAGTCCTCAGGTTCTGTGTCCACAATCAATTTCCGAATTTGGGCAATACTAGGGGAAATTTTGCTTGGGTTAACATGAGTTCAATCCTTTGTCCTAAAAATGCACTCACTTTCTCTCTCACCGTAACTCTGCTTTCAAACAATATATTTCCAGCTCTTTTCTAGAATCATGCCTCTCCAACTGGCTACAGCATTTGTGCTGGTCTCGGGCTTGCTTTAAGCAGGTGCACAGAACAACACCAAGAACAGCATCGACAGCAACACAAACAGAAGCACAGAAAACAGCACACGCAGCTACGGTCACTCTGGGACCACATCAGCTTGCTTCTGCCCGATGTGTGCAGGTTGCCACAGAAGGATTATTACAGCTGTAGCCCCATAATAATTTCTCCATTTCTGATATCCTGCCGACTACACCATTTTAAATGTCATGGAGGTACCCCAAAGTCAGTTTTAGGTGGACAACGAGTTCCAAAACAGACTTTATTCTGGCTGGAAAAGTGCAACCAATAAACTGACCAAAACAGGGTTTATACAATTAGTTAGCACTCTGACAACATAAAATACAGGTTCGGATATCAGTTGAGATTATTGGGGTGCAGCAAAATAAGAATAATGAGGATCCACAGCATGCATGCACACACTCACAAGAAACCAACCAGAGCCCTCCGACTCCAGGGTACCCACAAGAAATAATCACTTGCCTGGGTTAGGCAAGGACTCATTCAAGGATGTATCCAGTAAATAACCACTCACCCAAACAACGAGGTGAGGCACTCTCAATCCTGGGAAGTCTCCTTAGACGGCATCCCAGTCTAAGGAGAGGGTTCCAGTTCACAGACCCGCTACTCCAAGGCCACTCCAAAGAGGGTCTTCAGTGGGAGCCCCATTTATAGTCTGGTCAGATCTGGCTGTGGGCATTGAAACACGGTCCAGAAGCTTTGCAGCTACTCTGGGCACCTCCTCTGCTAACGACCCTGTCAACTGACTCAGGGTCCCATTAAGGTGCTAAAAGAGCCATTAACTGCCCCATTGAAGGATCCAGATCTCAGGGGGATGTGCAACTGCCACAATGGCCAAAGCTATCAATAAGAACTAGTGCTTTTGGTTGTAATTCCAGAAGTGAAATGGAGACCTAAAAGGAAGTGACACTTTGGAGATTAGACTTAAAGAACTTTGTTTGATCAGTTTGCACTTATGCTATATGTCCTGTGTATAGTGGTTATGTACTTTTTTTAGATAGAGTCAATCTGATGCAGTTAGAAAACATTAATTCAGTGTTTGAACAATGTTGTCAAAGAGTAAGGATTGCATATTTACCCTGGGCTAGTGCCAAAGATGTTGAGATTTGAAAGGTAGATGCTACAGTGCCCTGCATCTTTGTCTTACTAAGCCCTCTACCACACTAGTTTCAAAAGGAGAAGATGAAAATCTACTGGTCAGCCTGGTAGTGAAAGAAAAATATGCACTGAAGTGCAACCTGTGTTCCATCAGTTCCACTAACCTGTTCTCTGCTGATTTAGATGTGTTGCTTCCCCATACAGTGCCTTGTAAACTAACCTCCTAGGTGCAAAGGGAACTCATTAAAGGTAGCCAGTAACTAACTGACAACCAGGCATGTTTTCAGCTTGTCTCTTCTCCAGATCTTGAGGCAGTAAGCAGGAAACTATCCATTTGAGATCTACAGCTCAAAGCCTCTCAAGAATGGGCCAGGGAAGTAGGGTCCACTTTTCTCTTCCTAACCTGTTTTTTCCCAAAGTGTGTGAGCCAACGCAGGCACATTGCTAGAAGCAACCAGAGGCCATAAACGCAATTGCAAAGAGCAAATTTATTATAGTTACCTCACTTCCAGGGGATATCCAAAGCAGCACCTAAGCTCCTGGGCAGAGGCGACACAAGTAGAGATGCAGACACTGCAGAATTCAACCCTGGTAGAAGATCACGGGCCTGCTGCATTTGCCTGTATTTCAAGGTTTCAAGCAGGCACAGCCTTGCACTCTTTCTCACAACAAAGCAGGAATCTCAGGCATAATGATAAGGTGCCTTAAGAGTTTCTCACAGGCCTATGTTTTTTAACACAGAGGTTCTACCTGTCAAGCACAGAAGGTCAGTAAAACAATTAGTGTGATGTATGTGCTTTTTCTACATCCCAGGTGCAGTTGCTTGAGCGTATTTACAATGAGCCTTCTTGCCATTCTTGCACAATTCCCATACACAAAGCATACCAGACCTGCTGTTTCCATCAGTCAGGAGAATCCTCTTTTTTTTTTGAAAGTCTGCCTCTATGCAATAAAGTCAATGTCTGGGGTATTTCCCACAGAAGGAAGAAACTTGTTTTCTAACTCTTGATCTGTATCTATGTGATGCCTGAAGAGAGTTTAATGCAAAATGGCCATTAGAGTGCCCAAAATCTGGGTCTTCCTTGTCTCCCTAGAATATTCTAAATACCTGGCTGTGGAGCTAGGTTACTTCTTCCTCACTCTCTTTGTATTTTGAACTCCTTGTTGGGTAACAGCAGAGATTCAGTTGTGAAGATAAAGTGTGTCCCGCTGACAGCAAACAGAAGGAGATGCTCTTGGGACACGTATATTTGTCTCCCATCTGACTGAGGTGATAATCTTGCTTTCTTGATTCTTGGATTAATGCTTTAGCTTTACAGATGTTTTATCAAAGAATCAGGGCAGAGGACAAGTACTGCTGCTGCATTTGGAAAGAAAGCTGAAATAACTGCATTTTATCAGAGCCTGAGCCTACTTGCACATGAAATAAACTAAGAACAAAACCTACCAAATTCGGTTCTCTGGGAGACACAAGCTAGTTTTTAAATTTCACTCAGGTTCAGGTGAGAGAGGTGGAAAAACAGGACTTGGGTAGAAACACTACATCCAAAAGTAATGTGCTTTGTTCACCTAAGCTCATTACCCACTGCCCTACTCAACTCAGTGCCAAGACCCCCATTCTGTAACACGTGCTTAAAACGTGCTATGCAAAAGCTACCTACCACTTACTCAAGCAGCAAATTCATAAAAAACTGTACTTCATTGTCAATAGTTGCTGCGTGCCACTTTGTTTTTCAAAAAGACTAAGATTGTTCTTCTACACTATAGAACATGGATAATCTGTAAGTACAAAGTGTAGTTACTATCCACTGCAGGTATAATTCATCGTGCCATGCATAAAGCAAAAAAGTTGAATAATTATTGATCACACTTTATTTAAGAATCCAAATAGGCCATCTAGGAACTATATATCATAGTGTTTCATTTCTACTAAAAACTCTATACTGTGCTGGAATTTCTAGTGCTGTGTGATTCAATAGTATATGTGAAAGACAGGGCCACATAGATCTCTATCTCAGATAGCTAGACTAGGAAAGTGCTTACCCACCTCTGCTGTTCTACAAAGTCTCACACAGAGTAAAATTCAGCAGGTTTTAGTGATGGCATTGAACCAGCTTGCTCTAGTTATGTGTTGGTCTAAGTGTCAAATTATGAACGAAAACAAAAAGTTCCACATTTGTCATGGTTCTCTGGAGTTAACTACAAACAATTAGTTATGCCCCACAAGTTAATAAGTATTCTAGTAACTGTGGTTTCTGAAAAGTGGTTTCTGTAAATTCTTTGCATTCCTGTTTTTGAAAAGACTGAGTAACTTAGGATTTTGATTGTCATTTCACATTTTTGACAGTTTAAATGCTCGTCATGAGTTTACTTCCCTGAAGTAGGTACACCAAATACCATGTTTCTGCTGAGCCTGTTGTGAATCAAATTAGTAACCTTCACTTCTTAATCTTCACATGGTCCTTCAATTCTTTTTGTCACAGAGATTATTGAAGTTCAGCCATGAAATTATGTTAACAAGTATACTTTTTTCAGCTTAAAACAAAGATTTTTGGACAATGATTTATTCAGAAAGCAGCCTACTCCTCTGCCCTTTATCCAGTCTCTTTTACGCACAGCACTTATTTCTAAATGGTTTAAAACCAAAGTAACAAGAAAAAGTCCTCAGATTCTTCCTGCAGACACAGATGTAGAGATACGAAAATAAAATCTCACCACTGTACTAAGTACTGAGGTGGTCATAATGCCTCTCTGTTATCAAGTCAGTCACGTTCATATATCACAAAAATCTGCAAACTCAAAGTGTTTGTCAAAACAGTTTTATTAGTTATATCTGCCCATATTGAAGAAAAATAACATAAAATTCTATGAATCTCAGTAGAAAAATGGGTCATTTCTAAAATAACCTTGAGCAGAGAGTCCTATTTGTGTTTGGATGTAAATAAGTTTGATTCAGAAGCCCTTGCCTGGAAAACTCTTATTACTGAAAGAGAACAGAAACTGGCAAGATTTGAGTGATAATTCTGGGTTTCTGTGGATGCAACTGTAGGACAGATTTGGAAGGGAAACAATTTAGCACTGTATGTTTTTCAAAATATGAATGGCAACATGCTGAAAGCAGTCAATTTTTTTTTCTTCCTCTGCACTTGCTTCATGCAGAGTAGAGGAAAGGTGTTGCCACTGGTTAGGAATGCTGTTTTGCAGAGGAATTTTTGCTGATCTGCATGCCCTAGAGAAATCATACTTTTAAACAAAACAAGCATTGCTGAAAAATAGGTAAACTTATTTATCTGGATTCACCGCTGTTGATTTTAGCTAGGTTGGATAAAAAACCCTGCCTTTTACTTGAGGAGGTGTTTGCCATAAATACCAGATGATAAGGTTCCTATGCTACGATCATGCTTTAAAACTGAGATGTTGCTATGCAATTTTCTGTATGAAACAACATGACAACTGTGAGCCTTCACTCTTTGTTTTCACTTAGTCATTAGTAGTGTTAAAGTTAGTAGTGTTAAAAATGCTGCTTTGATACCACTGCAACTCCCAGTCTTTAGCTGAGGGTTGCTTGAGGGTTAGGCTATGATTTAAAGTGTTATGCACTGTTACTGCTTGATTCAGTTTACTCCCAGCTGGCAGAGATCAGCCTTTAGAGTGCTTTGAGGTTCTGAAGTGCTAGCAGAAATTGCTCGTATTCTTGCAAAGCAGCCTACTGAAATGAGAAGCTGCATGGCTTAAGCCTGATTCTGTGATGTTTGGCTTTTATACCTTGGTTTTGGTTCTCAGCCCTTCCATGACACAAGCAAACATGGGTATAGAGGTATCTCGTTCATTTCCGGGACATACCTAAAGTTAACTCTGTGTTTCACTGTAAATTTGCCTGAGTTCAGTTAGCCACAATGAATGATAGATTAAAAATACATATTGTCAGGAAGTAAATGCCTTGACATGTATTTGAACAGTTAGAAAAAAGTTGATACCTGAGACACCTGAGTCTTTGAAAAGAAGGGGGTTCATAGCTGTGTTGCTTTCCCATGGGCCATGAATAGTCTAGACCAGGAGTTTCAAACTCATTTTCACTGGAGGGGGGCACATCAGCCTCGTGGTTGCCTTCAAAGGGCAAAATGCAATTTTAGGACTGGATAAATGTAACTACTCCTACATTTACCCAGTCCTAAAATTACATTCGGCCCTTTGAAGGTAATGGCAAGGCTGATGTGGCCTGCGATGAAAATGAGCTTGACACCTCTGCTCTAGATGGAGTGGTGACCTCGTGGTTAAAAAAAAAAAAAAGGCAACAACAAAGAAATAGTCAATATATGTGGGAATTTCAGAAGATTCTTTCTGTTTTTCTTTTTACTTTCTACTTCCATATTCTGACTCTTTTCCTTTTCTTGACTCTTGTGTTATATCCGCAGTTACTTTCTCAGTACAAATGCAAAAGCTGATGATTTCAAAGAATAATATATTAAATTTCTAATACAAATGTGTATATAACATTTCTGACACATTTGGCTTCCTAGCATAGAAAAAATGACAAAATATACTATTTTAAACTTGAATATGGCAGACATGAGAGACCCAATCTGAAACATAGCCTGTCTTCAGGCACTCTGTCTCTGCAAGTCTGTACCAAAAATGATCTGAAGAGATTTAACTTCCATAAGTACAAAATAGCACTTAACCTCCAGGTTTTTTCCCAGTCTTTTTTTCTAGGATATCAGAAATTACTGATTCTCTTTCCCTCTGCTTTGCACCACTGAGATGTGTACAGGACCAAGTGAGAAATAAACAGTTTGTAAACTTTATAAATATTTATGACATACATGTATACTGGCTGGAGGGCTAGGCCCAAAGAGTTGTGGTGAATGGAGTCAAATCCAGTTGGCAGCCGGTCATGAGTGGTGTTCCCCAGGGCTCAGTATTTGGGCCAGTTCTGTTTAATCTCTTTATCAATGATCTGGATGAAGGGATTGAGTGCACCCTTAGTAAGTTTGCAGATGACACCAAATTGGGTGGGAGTGTTGATCTGCTGGAGGGTAGAAAGGCCATACAGAGGAATCTGGACCAGCTGTATCGTTGGGCTGAGGCCAATTGTATGAGGTATAATAAGGCCACGTGCCGGGTCCTGTACTTGGATCATAACAAGCCCAGGCAGCGCTACTGACTTAGGAAAGAGTGGCTGGAAAGCTCCCTGGCAGAGAGTGATCTGGGCGTGTTGAATGACAGCCAGCTGAATATGACCCAGCAGTGTGCCCAGGTGGCCAAAAAGGCCAACAGCATCTGTGGGGGACTACGGTGGGTCTGTGGATTCCCTGACGGAGGGCATAGGAACAGAAATTAGCCTTGAAGATACGAAGGCCTACCCGTGAGAATGATGGGAGTAAAGGAGTATCCGGAGAAGTTAAGGATGTACCCGTGAGAGAGAAGGAAGTAGAAGAGTAAAATTAGCCAATGAGATGTTACTGCTGTACCTTGTAACCAATAGTGAAGACACACATGAATTGGTAAAACTGTATAAAAATGCACTTGTGGCAATAAATGGCATCTACTACTTTCATCTTGGAAGAACTTGGTCTATGTCGTTTGTCCGTCTCAACCATGACAAGCATCCTGGTTTGTATCAGGAATAGTGTGGCCAACAGGACTAGAGAAGTGATTGTGCCACTGTACTCGGCGCTAGTGAGGCCACTGTGTACACATACACAGGTACGTTGCAAGAAGAGCCAGAAGCCACAAATACATTGCAAAGAACAAATTTTATTTTAGTTACCTCTCTACTGGGGAATCTCCAAAGTCGCACCTAAGCTCCCAGGCAGAGATGACACAAGCGAGGATGCAGGCACTGGTAAGTTCAGCCCTGCTGGAAGATCACTGGGCCTACTGAGCTCGCCTGTATTTCAAGGTTTCAAGCAGGCACAGCCTTGCACTCTTTCTCACAACAAAGCAGAAATCTCAGACTTAGTGATAAGGTGCCTAGAGTTTCTCACAGGCCTATGTTATCTAACACAGAGGTTCTACTCATCAAGCACACAAGGTCAGTAAAACAATTAGTGTGATGTATGTGCTTTTTGTACAGACAGTTGCAAGTCACTTGAGCGGATTTACATTTAAACAACCTCCTCACCAAATCTTCCACTACATTCCCATACAGCTGCACCTTGAATACTATGTTCAGTTTTGGACCCCTCATCATAAGAAGAACATTGAAATACTAGAGTGAGTGCAGAGGAGGGTGACAAAGCTGGTGAGGGGCTTGGAGCACAAGTCTTATGAGGAGCAGTTGAGGGGACTGGGGCTGTTTAGCCATGAGAAAAGTAGGCTGAGGGGAGACCTTATCACTGACTACAACTACCTGAAAGGAAGTTGTAGCATGGAGGGTGTTGGCCTCTTCTCCCAAGTAGCAAGTGATAGGACAAGAAGAAATGGCCTCAAGTTGTGCCAGGGGAGGTTTAGATTGGATATTAGGAAAAAATTCTTCACGGAAAGGGTTGTCAGGCATTGGAACAGGCTGCCCAGGGAAGTGGTAGAGTCATCATCCCTGGAGGTGTTTAAAAGGTGTTTCGACGAGGTTCTTAGGGACATGGTTTAGTGCTAGAGTTACGTTAGGTTATGGTTGGACTCAATGATCATGAGGGTCTCTTCCAACCGAAACGATTCTCTCATTCTATGATTCGAAGTCATGCAAAAGAAAGACTTTCCCTTGGTTGAGAAAGAACAGGTTAGAGATCATTTACAGAAACTGGACATCCACAAATCCATGAGCCCCGATGGGATGCACCCACAAGTGCTGAGAGAGTTGGCAAATGTTACTGCAAAGCCACTCTCCATCATCTTTGAAAGGTCTTGGAGAACAGGAGAGGTGCTGGAGGACTGGAAGAAAGCCAGTGTCACTCCAGTCTTCAAAAAAGGCAAGAAGGATGACCCAGGAAACTACAGGCTAGTCACCCTCACCTCCATCGCTGAAAAGGTGATGGAACAGCTCATTCTGGATGTCATCTCTAAGCATGTGGAGGAAAAGAAGGTTATCAGGAGTAATCGGCACGGGTTCACCAAAGGGAAATAATGTTTGACAAATCTGATAGCTTCTGTGATGGTATGACTGGCTGGGTAGATGAGGGAAGAGCAGTGAATATCGTCTACTTTGACTTCAGCAAGGCTTTTGAGACCATCTCTCACAACCTCCTCATAGGTGAGCTCAAGAAGTGTGGGCTGGATGAATGCACGGTGAGATGGATCATGAACTGGCTGTATGGGCAGGGCTCAGAAGGTTGTGATCAATGGTGCAAAGTCTGGTTGGAAACCTGCAGTTAGTGGGGTTCCCCAGGGGTCAGTGTTAGGTCCAGTCTTGTTCAACCTGTTCATCAGTGACCTGGATGAAGAGACTGAGTGCACCCTCAGCAAGTTTGCTGGTGATACCACACTGGGTGGAAGGGCTGACACACCAGAAGGCTGTGCTACCATTCAGCGAGGCCTGGACAGGCTGGAGGACTGGGCAGAGAAGAACCTAATGAAGTTTAACAAGGGCAAGTGTAGGGTCTCGCACCTGGGGAGGAATATCCCCCGGCACCAGTAAAGGTTGGGGACGGACTTGCTGTAAAGCAACACTGCAGAAAAGGACTTGGGAGTTCTGGTCGACAACAGGTTGACCATGAGTCAACAATGTGCCCTTATGGCCAAGAAGGTCAATGGTACCTGGGGTGCATTAAGAAGAGCGTGACCAGCAGGTCGAGGGTTATCCTCCTCTACTCTGCCCTGGTGAGGATGCATCTGGAGTACTACGTCCAGATCTGGGCTTCCCAGTTTAAGAAGGATAAGGAATTACTGGAGGGAGTCCAGCGATGGACTATGGAGATGATATGAGGCCTAGAGCACTTTTCTTATGAGGAGAGACTGAGAGAGCTGGGTCTGTTCAGCCTGGAGAAGAGAAGGCTGAGAGGCAATCTCATCAATATTTCTAAATATCTGAAGGGTGGATGTCAAGAGGATGGGACCAGACTACTTTCAGTGGTGCCCAACAATAGGATGAGGGGCAATGGGCACAGGCTGACGCATAGAAGGTTCCATCTGAATATGAGGAGAACCTTTTTTCCTTTGAGGGTGACAGAGCACTGGAACAGGTTGCCCAGAGAGGTTGTGGAGTCTCCTCTGGAGACATTCAAGACCTGCCTAGACACATTCCTGTGCAATCTGCTCTAGGTGTACCTGCTTTAGAAAGTGGGTTGAACTAGATGATCTCCAGAGGTCCCTTCCAACTGCAACCATTCTGTGATTCTGTGAGTTTGCATTATCTGGGCTACTGTAAGAGTTGGTCTGAAGATGGAGCAGTATTTACTTGAAACATAGTCATCAGGAACTGAGAGAACTGAGGCCCTGACAGAAAGAACGCATGGACAATGACTTGGAGAGAGCCCTGAGGAGAAGAACTGTGTTGCACAGGTCTCTCCGACCCGGAGGGCTACTGCTAACAATGGCTGCTGTATGGACTTCGCCTGCTGCCTCAGCCAAGCTAGCCCCTGCTTCCTAAAAGGGATTGTTATGTGGGTCTCTCTGACCCAGGGACAATAGCTGCCATCCAGAAGATGGATTCTCACCTGCAGCCTCAGTCACACCTGTCCGCCACCTCCTCCCTCAAACAAAGGCCAATGAAGAAGAGCATGCCCAGAACCTCACCAAGGGTCCTGAGGTCACTCAATGGACCAGAAAGAGACCCCTGAACTTGAGGCCATGCAAGCACAGATGGGTCCTGGCAAGAGAAGCGAGGACTTTTCAAGCCTGTGCAGTTTAAGCCTGGGTTGCAAAACAAAGGCGGAGTCTGGCCTTGAACGATGGGAGCGACGGGGGGTGAAGAAGCAGAAGAGATGACTCCCAAATGGACATTGTTAAGATCTTCCCACCAGAGGATCCTGAACCACAACAGAGGACCGGCAAAACTCTACAGGACCGGAGACCAGAGGGACACCTTTGGAACTCATCTGGTGGTAAACAAATCCTCATTCCCATCTTCTTATTTTTCTTTCCCTTTTTTCTTTTTTTTTCCTTTCCCTTTTTCTTACTCTCTCGCTATCGCATGCCGCTTTATGGGCAAAATAATTAAGTAACACTGTTTGATTGAATTATAACCCCTCGGCATTTTGGTTGCCATAATTTTGCATTTCAAGATCAAGGTAAACGAACCATCATGAGTCCATCACCGAATGCACCGTGACAGCTACATATAAAGATAATGGTGGCTTAATAGCAGGATAATTTCCTTGTGGAAAATAATTATGACTTTGACCCTCCTGGAGTCAGAATAAAATGCTGCAGGGGTAAGACAACTTATTATTGTTATTTCCTAAATCTTACCGTAACAGATGAAATACCTTATATGCCTTGGGTAAATTTTTCATTCAACAAATTACCATGGCACAGATTTTAGAGATACATACATATTATCCTTTCCAAGACTTCTTTAGCTTTTATGTCATTGCAATTTTTTTTTTCCACTGGATCAAGAATTTAGTAATTTTATTTGTTTGGAATTTCATTTTAGAAGTCTTTACTAAATCCATCAGAACCCAAAACTGTGTTAGAATGATTTAATACCCTTATAAAGTTCCCCTATACTTGCTAACAGTTCTAATTATCACATTAAAAGCACTGCAATGGTAGAAAAAAAATGTAACACATTAAAATCACAGAATCACAGAATCGACTGGGTTGGAAAAGACCTCAGAGATCATCAAGTCCAACCCTTGGTCCAACTTCAGTCCATTTACTAGATCATGGCACTAAGTGCCATGTCCAATCTCAGCTTAAAAACCTCCAGGGACGGTGAGTCCACCACCTCCCTGGGCAGTCCATTCCAATGCTTGATCACTCTCTCCATAAAGAATTTCTTTCTAATATCCAGCCTAAATTTCCCCTGGCAGAGTTTAAACCCATGCCCCCTTGTCCTATTGCTAACTGCCTGGGAGAAGAGACCAATCCCCACCTGGCTATAACTTCCCTTCAGGTAGTTATAGAGACTGATGAGGTCACCTCTAAGCCTCCTCTTCTCCAGACTAAACAACCCCAGCTCCCTCAGCCTCTCCCCATAGGTCTTGTGTTCAAGTCCCTTCACCAGTCTTGTTACTCTTCTCTGGACCTGCTCCAGCACTTCAATCTCTTTCCTGAGGGGAAGACATTTCCTGAGGGGCCCAGAACTGAACACAATACTCCAGGTGTGGCCTCACCAATGCAGAGTACAGGGGAAGGATCACTTCCCTTGTCCTGCTGACCATGCTCTTTTTGATACAGGACAGGATACCATTGGCCTTCTTGGCCACCTGGGCACACTGTTGGTTCATGTTGAGCTTCCTGTCAATTAGTACCCCCAGGTCCCTTTCTGCCTGACTGCTCTCCAGCCACTCTGTGCCCAGCTTGTAGCGCTGCAGGGGGTTGTTGTGGCCAAAGTGCAGGACCTGGCACTTGGCCTCGTTGAATTTCATCCCATTGGAATCGGTCCATTTTTCCAGTCTATCCAGATCCCTCTGCAGAGCCCTCCTGCCTTCCAGCAGGTCGACACTCCCTCCCAACTTTGCTGATGATGGTCTCAATCCCTTCATCTAAATCATCAATAAAGCTGTTAAACAGGACTGGACCCAACACTGACCCCTGGGGGACACCACTAGTGACTGGCCACCAGCTAGATGCAGCCCCATTCACCAGCACTCTCTGGGCCCAGCCCTCCAGCCAGTTCTTAACCCAGCAGAGAGTACACTTGTCCAAGCCATGGGCTACCAGCTTTTGCAGGAGTATATTATGGGAGACAGTGTCAAAGGCTTTGTTGAAGTCTAGATAGACCATGTCTACAGCTTTCCCCTCATCCACCAGGGGGTCACCTGATCATAAAAGGAGATCAGGTTGGTCAGACAGGACCTGCCCCTCCTAAACCCATGCTGGCTGGGTCTGATCCCTTGTCCATCCTGAAGGTGCTTTGAAAACTGGAAAACATTCTTTTTGAAAGGGGAAAGTGTGGCTGTTGAAAGAACCTTTTAAATTCCTATTTAAGAAGCTATTTAATCTCTTTTTGTTCAGTTGTTGATTGCATTATTGGAAATAACTGCTTATTTTT